>NC_088397.1:98670072-98695157 GCF_034236695.1 Oncorhynchus nerka | reverse complement strand
GGGTGATTCTCCTCTATTCAGGGACTGATTTAGACACCAGGTGGGTGATTCCCCTCTAATCAGGGACTGATTTAGACTTTAGACATCAGGTGGGTGATTCCCCTCTAATCAGGGACTGATTTAGACTTTAGACATCAGGTGGGTGATTCCCCTCTAATCAGGGACTGATTTAGACTTTAGACACCAGGTGGGTGATTCCCCTCTAATCAGGGACTGATTTAGACTTTAGACACCAGGTGGGTGATTCCCCTCTAATCAGGGACTGATTTAGACACCAGGTGGGTGATTCCCCTCTAATCAGGGACTGATTTAGACATCAGGTGGGTGATTCCCCTCTAATCAGGGACTGATTTAGACTTTAGACATCAGGTGGGTGATTCCCCTCTAATCAGGGACTGATTTAGACTTTAGACACCAGGTGGGTGATTCCCCTCTATTCAGGGACTGATTTAGACTTTAGACATCAGGTGGGTGATTCCCCTCTAATCTGGGACTGATTTACATTGCTAGACCAGGTGGGTGATTCCCCTCTAATCAGGGACTGATTTACACTTTAGACATCAGGTGGGTGATTCCTCTATTCAAACTGATTTAACTTTAGACATCATTGATTCCCTCTAATCAGGGACTGATTTAGACACATTGATTACCCTCCAATCAGGGACTGATAACCCTGGACATCACTGGGTGATTCCCCTTACATTTGACTATACATTACTATACATTACATTACTATACCTTACATTACCTTACATTACTATACATTACATTACTGTACCTTACATTGCTATACCATAACCTTACATTACTATACCTTACATTACATTACTATATCATACATTACATTACTATACCTTACATTACTATACCATAACATTACATTATATCACCTTACATTACATTACTGTCGCATAAATTACATTACTATACCATATCATACTTTATATTACTATACCATACAATACCATACATTATTATACTATATGCTACATTACTATACCATACATTACATTAGTATATCTTACCTTTATAGCTTGTATTACTGTACCATGCCATACATTACTATGCATCACAATACTATAGCATACTTCACATTACTATGCCATATATTACCATACAATACCATGCTTTGCTATACCATACAATCCCATGCATTGCTATACCATACATTACTATACCTTACATTACATTACTATACCTTACATTGCATTACCATAACCTTACATTACATTACTATACCTTACATTACATTACTATACCATACATTACATTACTATACCATACATTACATTGCTATACCATACATTACTATACATTACTATACATTACATTACTATACCTTACATTACATTACCATAACCATACATTACATTATTATATAGTATTAGGGCCTTACATTTTCTTATTCCATTACATTAGGGCTAGCTCTGATTTTCCTTATTCCATTAGTTATTACAGCTCTGAGTTTTCCTTATTCCATATAGGTATTAGGGCAGCATTTTACCTTATTCCATATAGTTATTAGGGCAGCTCTGAGTTTTCCTTATTCCATATAGGTATTACCATAACTCTGAGTTTTCCTTATTCATATAGGTATTAGGGCAGCATTGAGTTTTCCTTATTCCATATAGGTTATTAGGGCAGCTCTGAGTTTTCCTTATTCCATGTAGTTATTAGGGCATTGCTGAGTTTTCCTTATTCCATATAGTTATTAGGGCAGCATTAGTTTTCCTTATTCCATGTAGTTATTAGGGCAGCTCTGAGTTTTCCTTATTCCATTAGTTATTAGGGCAGCTCTGAGTTTTCCTTATTCCATATAGGTATTAGGGCAGCGCTGAGTTTTCCTTATTCCATATAGTTATTACCAGCTAAGTTTTCCTTATTCCATATAGGTATAGGGCAGCGCTGACATTTCTTATTCCATATAGTTATTAGGGCAGCGCTGAGTTTTCCTTATTACCATAGTTATTACATTGCTGATTTTCCTTATTCCATATACTATTAGGGCATAACCTTACATTACTTCCATATAGTTACATTACTATACCTGACATTTTCCTTATTCCATATAGTTATTATACAGCTTACATTTTCTTATTCCATATGGTATTAGGGCAGCATTTTCCTTATTCATTACTATTAGGGCCTGAGTTTTCATTATTACCATATATTACATTGCTATACCTTTTTCCTATTCCATACATTACTATACCATACATTACATTACCTTATTCCGTACATTACTATAGGGCATACATTTTCATTATTCCATATAGGTATTAGGGCAGCGCTGAGTTTTCCTTATTCCATATAGTTATTAGGGCAGCTCTGAGTTTTCCTTATTCCATATAGTTATTAGGGCAGCTCTGAGTTTTCCTTATTCCATATAGGTATTAGGGCAGCTCTGAGTTTTCCTTATTCCATATAGTTATTAGGGCAGCTCTGAGTTTTCCTTATTCCATATAGGTATTAGGGCAGCTCTGAGTTTTCCTTATTCCATATAGTTATTAGGGCAGCGCTGAGTTTTCCTTATTCCATATAGTTATTAGGGCAGCGCTGAGTTTTCCTTATTCCATATAGTTATTAGGGCAGCTCTGAGTTTTCCTTATTCCATATAGGTATTAGGGCAGCGCTGAGTTTTCCTTATTCCATATAGTTATTAGGGCAGCTCTGAGTTTTCCTTATTCCATATAGGTATTAGGGCAGCGCTGAGTTTTCCTTATTCCATATAGATATTAGGGCAGCTCTGCTTAGTGTGGGAATCAAACCAGCAAGCTTGTGTATGGCAACCCACGTCTGACAGTTTACATTACACGATCTGTTTCCAGGTCAGTTGGGGGAGAGATGTTGTATATTATATAGTGTATATGACAGTATATACCATCTGTTTCCAGGTCAGTTGGGGGAGAGATGTTCTATATTATATAGTGTATATGACAGTATATACCATCTGTTTCCAGGTCAGTTGGGGGAGAGATGTTGTATATTATATAGTGTATATGAAAGTATATACGATCTGTTTCCAGGTCAGTTGGGGGAGAGATGTTGTATATTATATAGTGTATATGAAAGTATATACCATCTGTTTCCAGGTCAGTTGGGGAAGCTAGCGGTAGACATGGAGGAGCTGAAGGAGCAGAGAGAGAGCAGCATCAGCAGCACACAGGAGGAGCTGTACTCTGCTCAGGAGGAGGTGCTAGTTCTCCACCACGCCATGGAGGCCGCCACGGCCGAGAGGGAGCGAGACATCGCCGCCCTGCAGAGGGACCTGGGAGGTGTCACGACCGAGCTGGAGAAGTGGCGTCAGGCTGCGTCGAAATACGAACAGGAGATCAACTCCCTGCAGGCCACCTTCCAACAGCAGAGCCTGCACCAGCAGAGAGCCCTCGAGCTACAAGGTACGATACTATGCTAACCCCTAACCTTTCTAACAGCAGAGCCTGCACCAGCAGAGAGCCCTCGAGCTACAAGGTACGATACTATGCTAACCCCTAACCTTTCTAACAGCAGAGCCTGCACCAGCAGAGAGCCCTCGAGCTACAAGGTACGATACTATGCTAACCCCTAACCTTTCTAACAGCAGAGCCTGCACCAGCAGAGAGCCCTCGAGCTACAAGGTACGATACTATGCTAACCCTAACCTTTCTAACAGCAGAGCCTGCACCAGCAGAGAGCCCTCGAGCTACAAGGTGCGATACTATGCTAACCCCTAACCTTTCTAACAGCAGAGCCTGCACCAGCAGAGAGCCCTCGAGCTACAAGGTTGATACTATGCTAACCCCTAACCTTTCTAACAGCAGAGCCTGCACCAGCAGAGAGCCCTCGAGCTACAAGGTACGATACTATGCTAACCCCTAACCTTTCTAACAGCAGAGCCTGCACCAGCAGAGAGCCCTCGAGCTACAAGGTACGATACTATGCTAACCCCTAACCTTTCTAACAGCAGAGCCTGCACCAGCAGAGAGCCCTCGAGCTACAAGGTACGATACTATGCTAACCCCTAACCTTTCTAACAGCAGAGCCTGATGGGTGTTCCTGATCAATTCCTTACATTATAAAATAAAATAAAAAATCTTAATTTATTTATATAGCCCTTCGTACATCAGCTGATGTCTCAAAGTGCTGTTCAGAAACCCAGTCTAAAACCCCAAACAGCAAGCAATGCAGGTGTAGAAGCACGGTGGCTAGGAAAAACTCCCTAGAAAGGCTAAAACCTAGGAAGAAACCTAGAGAGGAACCAGGCTATGTGGGGTGGCCAGTCCTCTTCTGGCTGCCGGGTGGAGATTATAACAGAACATGGCCAAGATGTTCAAATGTTCATAAATGACCAGCATGGTCGAATAATAGTGAGGCAGAACAGTTGAAACTGGAGCAGCAGCACAGTCAGGTGGAAGTTGAAACTGGAGCAGCAGCACAGTCAGGTGGACTGGGGACAGCAAGGAGTCATCATGTCAGGTAGTCCTGGGGCATGGTCCTAGGGCTCAGGTCAGTTGAAACTGGAGCAGCAGCATGGCCAGGTGGACTGGGGACAGCAAGGAGTCATCATGTCAGGTAGTCCTGAGGCATGGTCCTAGGGCTCAGGTCCTCCGAGAGAGAGAAAGAAAGAGAGAAGGAGAGAATTAGAGAACGCACACTTAGATTCACACAGGACACTGAATAGGACAGGAGAAGTAGTCCAGATATAACAAACTGACCCTAGCCCCCCGACACAAACTACTGCAGCATAAATACTGGAGGCTGAGACAGGAGGGGTCAGGAGACACTGTGGCCCCATCCGAGGACACCCCCGGACAGGGCCAAACAGGAAGACATTATCCTCCATCATATTGAATTGAAACTGACCTCTCTATACCCCAGCCAAAATACACATTTTTGTTGTTGTACTTTGTGATCACATCCTTGCAGCATAAAAGTTGCCAGTGTTTTGAATTCAGAAGGACTGCTATAATAATGGTCTGTTTCTGTAGGAGAGTTGGAGCGTCTTCAGAAGGACTGCTATAATAATGGTCTGTTTCTGTAGGAGAGTTGGAGCGTCTTCAGAAGGACTGCTATAATAATGGTCTGTTTCTGTAGGAGAGTTGGAGCGTCTTCAGAAGGACTGCTATAATAATGGTCTGTTTCTGTAGGAGAGTTGGAGCGTCTTCAGAAGGACTGCTATAATAATGGTCTGTTTCTGTAGGAGAGTTGGAGCGTCTTCAGAAGGACTGCTATAATAATGGTCTGTTTCTGTAGGAGAGTTGGAGCGTCTTCAGAAGGACTGCTATAATAATGGTCTGTTTCTGTAGGAGAGTTGGAGCGTCTTCAGAAGGACTGCTATAATAATGGTCTGTTTCTGTAGGAGAGTTGGAGCGTCTTCAGAAGGACTGCTATAATAATGGTCTGTTTCTGTAGGAGAGTTGGAGCGTCTTCAGAAGGACTGCTATAATAATGGTCTGTTTCTGTAGGAGAGTTGGAGCGTCTTCAGAAGGACTGCTATAATAATGGTCTGTTTCTGTAGGAGAGTTGGAGCGTCTTCAGAAGGACTGCTATAATAATGGTCTGTTTCTGTAGGAGAGTTGGAGCGTCTTCAGAGGGGCTGCTATAATAATGGTCTGTTTCTGTAGGAGAGTTGGAGCGTCTTCAGAAGGACTGCTATAATAATGGTCTGTTTCTGTAGGAGAGTTGGAGCGTCTTCAGAAGGACTGCTATAATAATGGTCTGTTTCTGTAGGAGAGTTGGAGCGTCTTCAGAGGGGCTGCTATAATAATGGTCTGTTTCTGTAGGAGAGTTGGAGCGTCTTCAGAGGGGCTGCTATAATAATGGTCTGTTTCTGTAGGAGAGTTGGAGCGTCTTCAGAAGGACTGCTATAATAATGGTCTGTTTCTGTAGGAGAGTTGGAGCGTCTTCAGAAGGACTGCTATAATAATGGTCTGTTTCTGTAGGAGAGTTGGAGCGTCTTCAGAAGGACTGCTATAATAATGGTCTGTTTCTGTAGGAGAGTTGGAGCGTCTTCAGAAGGACTGCTATAATAATGGTCTGTTTCTGTAGGAGAGTTGGAGCGTCTTCAGAAGGACTGCTATAATAATGGTCTGTTTCTGTAGGAGAGTTGGAGCGTCTTCAGAAGGACTGCTATAATAATGGTCTGTTTCTGTAGGAGAGTTGGAGCGTCTTCAGAAGGACTGCTATAATAATGGTCTGTTTCTGTAGGAGAGTTGGAGCGTCTTCAGAAGGACTGCTATAATAATGGTCTGTTTCTGTAGGAGAGTTGGAGCGTCTTCAGAAGGACTGCTATAATAATGGTCTGTTTCTGTAGGAGAGTTGGAGCGTCTTCAGAGGGACTGCTATAATAATGGTCTGTTTCTGTAGGAGAGTTGGAGCGTCTTCAGAAGGACTGCTATAATAATGGTCTGTTTCTGTAGGAGAGTTGGAGCGTCTTCAGAAGGACTGCTATAATAATGGTCTGTTTCTGTAGGAGAGTTGGAGCGTCTTCAGAAGGACTGCTATAATAATGGTCTGTTTCTGTAGGAGAGTTGGAGCGTCTTCAGAAGGACTGCTATAATAATGGTCTGTTTCTGTAGGAGAGTTGGAGCGTCTTCAGAAGGACTGCTATAATAATGGTCTGTTTCTGTAGGAGAGTTGGAGCGTCTTCAGAAGGACTGCTATAATAATGGTCTGTTTCTGTAGGAGAGTTGGAGCGTCTTCAGAAGGACTGCTATAATAATGGTCTGTTTCTGTAGGAGAGTTGGAGCGTCTTCAGAAGGACTGCTATAATAATGGTCTGTTTCTGTAGGAGAGTTGGAGCGTCTTCAGAGGGGCTGTTCCAGTCTGCAGCAGGAGTGTGAGTGTCTCCGTTCTGAGAAGACGACCCTGGTGAACAGACTACACGGACTGGAGACGGACCTGGACAGGTGGGTCCACACACCGCAGACACAGCAGATTGGAGGGGGGGGAGGGGGGGGGTGTTATCCCTGATGGTCAACGGAACACCTTAACCGCTACACCAGGAAATATGTCACTACACAGAGCAATGACATCCAGAAGTGACAGTGGTACGGTCTGCCAAGTGTTGCTGTTTGTTTACTGCAGACCAGGCTTACTGCAGACCAGGCTTACTGCAGACCAGGCTTACTGCAGACCCGGCTTACTGCAGACCCGGCTTACTGCAGACCCGGCTTACTGCAGACCCGGCTTACTGCAGACCAGGCTTACTGCAGACCCGGCTTACTGCAGACCCGGCTTACTGCAGACAAGGCTTACTGCAGACCCGTCTTCTGCAGACCCGGACTGCAGACCCGGCTAATAATGGACCCGTTTACTGCAGACCAGGCTTACTGCAGACCCGGCTTTCAGAACTGAACTAATGCGGTCTGCGCAACTTCTATACAATGGGAGCGAACATTTTAGAACTAGAACTGCTATACAATGGGAGGGACATCTCTATCTGATGTAAGACTTCTACTAGTGTTCCACTTCTAGGTGTATTGTCAAAGGAGGAGTCTGAGTGGAAGTGTTACCGTTTCAGACCTCTGAGCTGCAGCAGGGTTACAGTTTCAGACCTCCTCACACTGAGCTGCAGCAGGGTTACTGTTTCAGACCTCTGAGCTGCAGCAGGGTTACCGTTTCAGACCTCTGAGCTGCAGCAGGGTTACCGTTTCAGACCTCTGAGCTGCAGCAGGGTTACCGTTTCAGACCTCTGAGCTGCAGCAGGGTTACCGTTTCAGACCTCTGAGCTGCAGCAGGGTTACCGTTTCAGACCTCTGAGCTGCAGCAGGGTTACCGTTTCAGACCTCTGAGCTGCAGCAGGGTTACCGTTTCAGACCTCTGAGCTGCAGCAGGGTTACAGTTTCAGACCTCTGAGCTGCAGCAGGGTTACCGTTTCAGACCTATGAGCTGCAGCAGGGTTACCGTTTCAGACCTCACGCTGAGCTGCAGCAGGGTTACCGTTTCAGACCTCTGAGCTGCAGCAGGGTTACCATTTCAGACCCCCTCACGCTGAGCTGCATCAGGGTTACCGTTTCAGACCTCTGAGCTGCAGCAGGGTTACTGTTTCAGACCCCCTCACGCTGAGCTGCATCAGGGTTACCGTTTCAGACCTCTGAGCTGCAGCAGGGTTACCGTTTCAGACCTCTGAGCTGCAGCATGGTTACCGTTTCAGACCTCTGAGCTGCAGCAGGGTTACCGTTTCAGACCTCTGAGCTGCAGCAGGGTTACCGTTTCAGACCTCTGAGCTGCAGCAGGGTTACTGTTTCAGACCTCTGAGCTACAGCAGGGTTACCGTTTCAGACCTCTGAGCTGAAGCAGGGTTACCGTTTCAGACCTCACTGAGCTGAAGCAGGGTTACCGTTTCAGACCTCCTCACTGAGCTGCAGAAGGGTTACCGTTTCAGACCTCTGAGCTACAGCAGGGTTACCATTTCAGACCTCCTCACTGAGCTGCAGCAGGGTTACCGTTTCGGACCTCTGAGCTGCAGCAGGGTTACAGTTTTAGACCTCTGCGCTGAAGCAGGGTTACCGTTTCAGACCTCTGAGCTGCAGCAGGGTTACCGTTTCAGACCTCCTCACTGAGCTGCAGCAGGGTTACCGTTTCAGACCTCTGAGCTGCAGCAGGGTTACTGTTTCAGACCTCTGAGCTGCAGCAGGGTTACCGTTTCAGACCTCTGAGCTGCAGCAGGGTTACCGTTTCAGACCTCTGAGCTACAGCAGGGTTACCATTTCAGACCTCCTCACTGAGCTGCAGCAGGGTTACCGTTTCGGACCTCTGAGCTGCAGCAGGGTTACAGTTTTAGACCTCTGCGCTGGAAGGGTTACCGTTTCAGACCTCTGAGCTGCAGCAGGGTTACCGTTTCAGACCTCCTCACTGAGCTGCAGCAGGGTTACTGTTTCAGACCTCTGAGCTGCAGCAGGGTTACCGTTTCAGACCTCTGAGCTGCAGCAGGGTTACCGTTTCAGACCTCTGAGCTGCAGCAGGGTTACCGTTTCAGACCTCTGAGCTGCAGCAGGGTTACCGTTTCAGACCTCTGAGCTGCAGCAGGGTTACCGTTTCAGACCTCTGCAGCAGGGTTACTGAGCTGCAGCAGGGTTACTGTTTCAGACCTCCTCACTGAGCTGCAGCAGGGTTACTGTTTCAGACCTCTGAGCTGCAGCAGGGTTACCGTTTCAGACCTCCGCTGAGCTGCAGCAGGGTTACCGTTTCAGACCTCTGAGCTGCAGCAGGGTTACCATTTCAGACCTCTCACGCTGAGCTGCAGCAGGGTTACCGTTTCAGACCTCTGAGCTGCAGCAGGGTTACCGTTTCAGACCTCTGAGCTGCAGCAGGGTTACCATTTCAGAGCTGCAGCAGGGTTACCGTTTCAGACCTCTGAGCTGCAGCAGGGTTACCATTTCAGACCTCTGAGCTGCAGCAGGGTTACCGTTTCAGACCTCTGAGCTGCAGCAGGGTTACCGTTTCAGACCTCTGAGCTGCAGCAGGGTTACCGTTTCAGACCTCTGAGCTGCAGCAGGGTTACCGTTTCAGACCTCTGAGCTGCAGCAGGGTTACCGTTTCAGACCTCTGAGCTGCAGCAGGGTTACCGTTTCAGACCTCTGAGCTGCAGCAGGGTTACCAGACCTCTGAGCTGCAGCAGGGTTACCGTTTCAGACCTCTGAGCTGCAGCAGGGTTACCGTTTCAGACCTCACTGAGCTGCAGCAGGGTTACCGTTTCAGACCTCTGAGCTGCAGCTTACCGAGCTGCAGCAGGGTTACTGTTTCAGACCTCCTCTCTGAGCTGCAGCAGGGTTACCGTTTCAGACCTCCTCTCTGAGCTGCAGCAGGGTTACCGTTTCAGACCTCCTCTCTGAGCTGCAGCAGGGTTACTGTTTCAGACCTCCTCTCTGAGCTGCAGCAGGGTTACCGTTTCAGACCTCTGAGCTGCAGCAGGGTTACTGTTTCAGTTGAGCTGCAGACCTCAGACTCACTGAGCTGCAGCAGGGTTACTGTTTCAGACCTCTGAGCTGCAGCAGGGTTACTGTTTCAGACCTCTGAGCTGCAGCAGGGTTACCGTTTCAGACCTCTGAGCTGCAGCAGGGTTACCGTTTCAGACCTCTGAGCTGCAGCAGGGTTACCGTTTCAGACCTCTGAGCTGCAGCAGGGTTACTGTTTCAGACCTCTGAGCTGCAGCAGGGTTACCGTTTCAGACCTCTGAGCTGCAGCAGGGTTACTGTTTCAGACCTCTGAGCTGCAGCAGGGTTACTGTTTCAGACCTCTGAGCTACAGCAGGGTTACTGTTTCAGACCTCCTGCAGCAGGGTTACCGTTTCAGACCTGCTGCAGGGGGTTACTGTTTCAGACCTCTGAGCTACAGCAGGGTTACTGTTTCAGACCTCACACTGAGCTGCAGCAGGGTTACCGTTTCAGACCTCTGAGCTGCAGCAGGGTTACTGTTTCAGACCTCTGAGCTGCAGCAGGGTTACTGTTTCAGACCTCTGAGCTGCAGCAGGGTTACTGTTTCAGACCTCTGAGCTACAGCAGGGTTACTGTTTCAGACCTCGCACTGAGCTGCAGCAGGGTTACCGTTTCAGACCTCTGAGCTGCAGCAGGGTTACCGTTTCAGACCTCTGAGCTGCAGCAGGGTTACTGTTTCAGACCTCCTCTCTGAGCTGCAGCAGGGTTACTGTTTCAGACCTCTGAGCTGCAGCAGGGTTACCGTTTCAGACCTCTGAGCTGCAGCAGGGTTACTGTTTCAGACCTCTGAGCTGCAGCAGGGTTACCGTTTCAGACCTCTGAGCTGCAGCAGGGTTACCGTTTCAGACCTCTGAGCTGCAGCAGGGTTACTGTTTCAGACCTCTGAGCTGCAGCAGGGTTACTGTTTCAGACCTCTGAGCTGCAGCAGGGTTACTGTTTCAGACCTCACACTGAGCTGCAGCAGGGTTACTGTTTCAGACCTCTGAGCTGCAGCAGGGTTACTGTTTCAGACCTCCTCACACTGAGCTGCAGCAGGGTTACTGTTTCAGACCTCTGAGCTGCAGCAGGGTTACTGTTTCAGACCTCCTCACTGAGCTGCAGCAGGGTTACCGTTTCAGACCTCTGAGCTGCAGCAGGGTTACTGTTTCAGACCTCTGAGCTGCAGCAGGGTTACTGTTTCAGACCTCCTCACTGAGCTGCAGCAGGGTTACTGTTTCAGACCTCCTCACTGAGCTGCAGCAGGGTTACCGTTTCAGACCTCTGAGCTGCAGCAGGGTTACCATTTCAGACCTCTGAGCTGCAGCAGGGTTACCGTTTCAGACCTCTGAGCTGCAGCAGGGTTACTGTTTCAGACCTCTGAGCTGCAGCAGGGTTACCGTTTCAGACCTCTGAGCTGCAGCAGGGTTACAGACCTCTGAGCTGCAGCAGGGTTACCGTTTCAGACCTCTGAGCTGCAGCAGGGTTACCGTTTCAGACCTCTGAGCTGCAGCAGGGTTACTGTTTCAGACCTCTGAGCTGCAGCAGGGTTACCGTTTCAGACCTCTGAGCTGCAGCAGGGTTACCATTTCAGACCTCTGAGCTGCAGCAGGGTTACCGTTTCAGACCTCTGAGCTGCAGCAGGGTTACCGTTTCAGACCTCTGAGCTGCAGCAGGGTTACCGTTTCAGACCTCTGAGCTGCAGCAGGGTTACCGTTTCAAACCTCTGAGCTGCAGCAGGGTTACCGTTTCAGACCTCTGAGCTGCAGCAGGGTTACCGTTTCAGACCTCTGAGCTGCAGCAGGGTTAGCGTTTCAGACCTCTGAGCTGCAGCAGGGTTACTGTTTCAGACCTCCTCTCTGAGCTGCAGCAGGGTTACTGTTTCAGACCTCCTCTCTGAGCTGCAGCAGGGTTACTGTTTCAGACCTCTGAGCTGCAGCAGGGTTACTGTTTCAGACCTCTGAGCTACAGCAGGGTTACTGTTTCAGACCTCACACTGAGCTGCAGCAGGGTTACCGTTTCAGACCTCTGAGCTGCAGCATTGTTACCGTTTCAGACCTCTGAGCTGCAGCATTGTTACCGTTTCAGACCTCTGAGCTGCAGCAGGGTTACCGTTTCAGACCTCACACTGAGCTGCAGCAGGGTTACCGTTTCAGACCTCTGAGCTGCAGCATTGTTACCGTTTCAGACCTCTGAGCTGCAGCATTGTTACCGTTTCAGACCTCTGAGCTGCAGCAGGGTTACTGTTTCAGACCTCACACTGAGCTACATTCACAAAGGCAGGACAGACTGACTGTTTGGCTCCTTTATTAAGCAGCTCATCTAAATAAAGGAGGTTGTTGGTCTACTGGTTGTTACACGGTTGACAACTCCACTGTGTCCTCCTCCCAGAGCGCTAAGAACCTTGGCGTGATCCTGGACAACACCCTGTCGTTCTCAACTAACATCAAGGCGGTGGCCCGTTCCTGTAGGTTCATGCTCTACAACATCCGCAGAGTACGACCCTGCCTCACACAGGAAGCGGCGCAGGTCCTAATCCAGGCACTTGTCATCTCCCGGCTGGATTACTGCAACTCGCTGTTGGCTGGGCTCCCTGCCTGTGCCATTAAACCCCTACAACTCATCCAGAACGCCGCAGCCCGTCTGGTGTTCAACCTTCCCAAGTTCTCTCACGTCACCCCGCTCCTCCGCTCTCTCCACTGGCTTCCAGTTGAAGCTCGCATCCGCTACAAGACCATGGTGCTTGCCTACGGAGCTGTGAGGGAACGGCACCTCAGTACCTCCAGGCTCTGATCAGGCCCTACACCCAAACAAGGGCACTGCGTTCATCCACCTCTGGCCTGCTCGCCTCCCTACCACTGAGGAAGTACAGTTCCCGCTCAGCCCAGTCAAAACTGTTCGCTGCTCTGGCCCCCCAATGGTGGAACAAACTCCCTCACGACGCCAGGACAGCGGAGTCAATCACCACCTTCCGGAGACACCTGAAACCCCACCTCTTTAAGGAATACCTAGGATAGGATAAAGTAATCCTTCTCACCCCCCTTAAAAGATTTAGATGCACTATTGTAAAGTGGCTGTTCCACTGGATGTCATAAGGTGAATGCACCAATTTGTAAGTCGCTCTGGATAAGAGCGTCTGCTAAATGACTTAAATGTAAATGTCTCTTGGTTGTTGGTCTCCTGGTTGTTGGTCTACTGGTTGTTGGTCTCCTGGTTGTTGGTCTCTTGGTTGTTGGTCTCCTGGTTGTTGGTCTCCTGGTTGTTGGTCTCCTGGTTGTTGGTCTACTGGTTGTTGGTCTCCTGGTTGTTGGTCTCCTGGTTGTTGGTCTACTGGTTGTTGGTCTCCTGGTTGTTGGTCTACTGGTTGTTGGTCTACTGGTTGTGGGTCTACTGGTTGTGGGTCTCCTGGTTGTGGGTCTCCTGGTTGTGGGTCTCCTGGTTGTGGGTCTCCTGGTTGTGGGTCTCCTGGTTGTTGGTCTACTGGTTGTTGGTCTACTGGTTGTTGGTCTACTGGTTGTTGGTCTCCTGGTTGTTGGTCTACTGGTTGTTGGTCTCCTGGTTGTTGGTCTCTCTGGTTGTTGGTCTACTGGTTGTTGGTCTACTGGTTGTTGGTCTACTGCCCTGTCTGCAGAGACGCTGGAAAGAGTCAAACAGATTTTAGCTGCCTCTGCTCTCTGTCAGTCTCCAAGTCTCTGCTGCCACTCAACACTCCTTCATGTTGAAATCCTTCATCACAGTCAGCGCTATCGGAGGGTGGATGAGTCTAGTGCTATTGGGGGTTGTGCTAGCCTGGTACGGTGTGGGTGGATAACCTGTCAGCTATTTATTAGCTGTGTGGGTGTGAGGGCGTCAACAGCGGCAGTGTGCAGGAGCTGACTTGGGACAGAGGCAGCATGGAGAGGAGGGAAGGAGAGTGATGGAGGGGGGAGAGAGCAGTTGAAATGTTTGAGCGCAAGCTGAAGTACAACAGACTAACCTTAATATTACTTAACTATCCATCCATGTGCTTGACCACCTGTCCTCCCTCTTCTCAGTTCCAGGGAGCAGACTGCCAGTCTGAACAGCAGTCTTCAGTTACTGGAGAAGTCCCAGGGAGAGATGCAGAGTAGACTGGGCTCACTGCAGGACAAACACCTCCAGGACGCTAACAAGCTGCAGTCACAGCTAACCCAGGCTGCTAGCAGGACACAGAGCCTGCAGAGAGAGGTATGATACAGTACACACACAGCTAACTCAGGTACCAGCCACACAGATATCCCTGGTACCAGCCACACAGCTATCCCAGGTACCAGCCACACAGCTATCCCAGGTACCAGCCACACAGCTATCCCTGGTACCAGCCACACAGCTATCCCTGGTACCAGCCACACAGCTATCCCTGGTACCAGCCACACAGCTATCCCTGGTACCAGCCACACAGCTATCCCTGGTACCAGCCACACAGCTATCCCTGGTACCAGCCACACAGCTATCCCTGGTACCAGCCACACAGCTATCCCAGGTACCAGCCACACAGCTATCCCTGGTACCAGCCACACAGCTATCCCTGGTACCAGCCACACAGCTATCCCAGGTACCAGCCACACAGCTATCCCAGGTACCAGCCACACAGCTATCCCAGGTACCAGCCACACAGCTAACCCAGGTACCAGCCACACAGCTATCCCAGGTACCAGCCACACAGCTGCCACACAGCTATCCCAGGTACCAGCCACACAGCTATCCCAGGTACCAGCCACACAGCTAACCCAGGTACCAGCCACACAGCTATCCCAGGTACCAGCCACACAGCTATCCCAGGTACCAGCCACACAGCTATACCAGCCACACAGCTATCCCAGGTACCAGCCACACAGCTATCCCAGGTACCAGCCACACAGCTATCCCAGGTACCAGCCACACAGCTATCCCAGGTACCAGCCACACAGCTATCCCAGGTACCAGCCACACAGCTATCCCAGGTACCAGCCACACAGCTATCCCTGGTACCAGCCACACAGCTATCCCTGGTACCAGCCACACAGCTATCCCTGGTACCAGATGAATCTCACCTGAATCTCTTTCTCCTTCTCTCCAACCCCAGTATGAGGACACCCAGACCTTGCTATCCGACCTGCGGCAGCGTTATGACAGGACAGAGCAGGAGAAACGCTCCATCAACGAGGAGCTGGAACAGTGTAAATTCAACCTCAAACTGCTGCAGGACAAGGGCAAGAATGTGAGTAGTGACCTCATTTCCTGTCCAGAAGTCACCAGGCCTTTTCTCTGTCTCTCTCTCTCTGTGTGGTTCATTTACTACACTACATAGGCAAGTCAGTTAAGAACAAATTCTTATTTACAATGACGGTCCGACCCCGGCCAAACCCGGACGACGCTGAGCCAATTGTGCTTCCGCACTATGGGACTCCCAATCACGTCCGGATGTTGATTCGGCCTGGATTCGGACCAGGTACTGCAAGTGACACCGCCACTCGGGAGCCCTGTTTGAGCCAATCACGTGTGTTTGTTTTACAAAGAAGCACAAAAAACGCAAAACGGGAACTTCTCCTGCAACTTAAGTGAGGCGAGCAAGTTACTTGTATGAAATTAACTACTGATGTTTTCAAGCTTCAATACAACGCATTCAGAAACTATTCAGACACTTTGACTTTTTCTACATTTTGTTACATTACAGCCTTAATTCTAAAATTGCTTAAATACATTTTTTCCCCCTCAATCTACACGCAATACCCCCATAATGAAAAACAGGTTTGAATACATTTGTGCAAATTTATTCTAAATAAATAAACAAATACCTTATTTACATAAGTATTCAGACCCTTTGCTGTTAGACTCAACATTGATCTCAGGTGAATCCTGTTTCCATTGATCAACGTTGAGATGTTTCTACAACTTCATTGGAGTCCACCTGTGGTAAATTACATTAATTGGACATGATTTGGAAAGGAACACACCTGTCTATATAAGGTCCCACAGTTGACAGGTGCATGTTCCGAGACAGGATTGTGTCGAGGCACAGATCTGGGGAAGGGTATCAAAACATTTCTGCAGCATTAAAGGTCCCCAAGAACACAGTGACCTCCATCATTTTTAAATGAAACAAGTTTGGAACCACCAAGACTCTTCCTAGAGCTGTCCGCTCGGCCAAACTGAGTAATCGGGGGAGAAGGGCCTTGGTCAGGGAGGTGACCAAGAACCTGATGGTCACTCTGACAGAGCTCCAGAGTTCCTCTGTAGAGATGGGAGAACCTTCCAGAAGGACAACCATCTCTGCAGAACTCTACCAATCAGGCCTTTATGGTAGAGTGGCCAGACCGAAGCCACTCCTCAGGAAAAGGCACATGACAGCCCACTTGGAGTTTGCCAAAAGGCACCTAAAGGACAATGAGAAATAAGATTCTCTGGTCTGATGAATCCAAGATCGAACTCTTTGGCCTGAATGACAAGCGCCACATCTGGAGGAAACCTGGCACCATCCCTACGGTGAAGCATGGTGGTGGCAGCATCATGCTGTGGGGATCAGTGGCAGGGACTGGGAGACTAGTCAGGATCGAGGGAAAGATGAACGGAGCAAAGTCCAGAGATATCCTTGAAGTAGCTGAAAGTTAGCAACAGTCCCACACAAATGTCCATGTCTGAGTCCAATTATTAGAATTACAGTTGTATGGCCTGCTGGTTCTGTTTATTGTCAGTCAGCTCAGAAGTAATTTCTTAAGAGACTGAAGTCATCACTCAGCACGTTGAACATATTCAGCAACTTTTGATCTGCCAACATCCATCCCGAGTGGCGCAGTGGTCTAAGGCACTGCATCTCAGTGCATGAGGTGTCACTACAGAACCTGGTTCGAATCCAGGCTGTATCACATCCGGCCGTAATTGGGAGTCTCATAGCGCGCGGCGCACAATTGGCCCATAGTCGTCGCGGGTTTGGCCGGAGTAGGTCGTCAGTGTAAATAATAATTTTGTTCTTAACTGACTTGCCTAGTTAAATAAAGGTTAAATAAAGGTTAAATATATATTTGAAGAAAACAAATCTGTGTTAGGGACTGACATGGGAGTATTACAGAAGGTTGGAAGACAGAACGGCAGAAAGAAAGAATCTTCTAAAGTCATTTCTGTTAGGTCGCAAAGTCCAGAAGTTGTCATCAGATGTGGTGATGGGTAACTGTGGGTTCTTCTATTTTTGAGCCTCTTATCTTTGGGCTACTTTACAAAAAAATCCTGGTGGAAGAACTTGTGTCAGAAATGTCACATCAACCCTACTGTGTTTAGGATGCTTCTAGAACCCCTCTGTCCTGATTAACAAATAACACACACAAATGTCCTGGGACATCAAATCAATCTCCGTCCTGGGACACCAAATCAATCTCTGTCCTGGGACACCAAATCAATCTCCGTCCTGGGACACCAAATCAATCTCAGTCCTGGGACACCAAATCAATCTCCGTCCTGGGACACCAAATCAATCTCCGTCCTGGGACACCAAATCAATCTCCGTCCTGGGACACCAAATCAATCTCAGTCCTGGGACACCAAATCAATCTCCGTCCTGGGACATCAAATCAATCTCAGTCCTGGGACATCAAATCCATCTCAGTCCTGGGACACCAAATCCATCTCAGTCCTGGGACACCAAATCAATCTGTCCTGGGACATCAAATCAATCTCAGTCCTGGGACATCAAATCAATCTCAGTCCTGGGACATCAAATCAATCTCAGTCCTGGGACACCAAATCAATCTCCGTCCTGGGACATCAAATCAACAAGACTGGGATTCAATCTGATCACGTTTTGTCGACAATGCACCATTTTTTTAAAGGCCATTTTCCTGCATTGGTGGAGACCATGTTCACAGTAAACGTTGCATATGTTGGCTCAAACAGAAACTGACATTTAAAATGTAGCATTGTGGACACAGCAGGATCTGGTTGAATCCCGGGTGAGTGTGATCCGCAGTTTGTTCTAGTGTGTTTGTTAAACCCCACTCTCTCTCCACACTCTCCTTGTCCCATACTCTTACTGTTGTTGTGTTCAGCTTCTAGATGTGGTGTGACGTGTACAGTTGAAGTCAGAAGTTTACATACATACACTTTAGCCAAATACATTTAAACTCAGTTTTTCACAATTCCTGACATTTAATCCTTGTAAAAATTCCCTGGCTTAGGTCAGTTAGGATGACCACTTTATTTTAAGAATGTGAAATGTCAGAATAATAGTAGGGAGAATCATTTATTTCAGATTTCTTTCATCGCATTCCCAGTAGGTCAGAAGTTTACATACAGTCAATTAGTATTTGGTAGCATTGCCTTTCAATTGTTTAACTTGGGTCAAACGTTTCGGGTAGCTTTCCACAAGCTTGCCACAATAAGTTGGGTGAATTTTGGCCCATTTCTCCTGACAGAGCTGGTGTAAATGAGTCAGGTTTGTAGGCCTCCTTGCTCGCACACGCTTTTTCAGTTCTGCCCACACATTTTCTATAGGATTGAGGTCAGGGCTTTGTGATGGCCACTCCAATACCTTGACTTTGTTGTCCTTAAGCCAATTTGCCACAACTTTGGAAGTATGCTTGGGGTCATTGTCCATTTGGAAGACCCATTTGCGACCAAGCTTTAACTTCCTGACTGATGTCTTGAGATGTTGCTTCAATATATCCACATCATTTTCCTCCCTCATGATGCCATCTATTTTGTGAAGTGCAGCAGTCCCTCCTGCAGCAATGCACTCCCACAACATGATGCTGCCACCCCCGTGCTTCACGGTTGGAAAGCACTCCCCCTTTTTCCTCCAAACATAACAATGCTCATTATGGCCAAACAGTTATATTTTTGTTTCATCAGACCAGAGGACATATCTCCAAAAAGTACGATCTTTGTCCCCATGTGCAGTTGCAAACCGTAGTCTGGCTTTGCATGCTATTGTTTGTACAGATGAACGTGGTACCTTCAGGTGTTTGGAAATTGCTCCCAAGGATGAACCACACTTGTGGGAGGTCTGGACTTGTGACTGATTTCTTTTGATTTTCCCGTGATGTCAAGCTAAGAGGCACAGAGTGGTTGAAAAACTAGTTTTAATGACTCCAACCTAAGTGTATGTAAACTTCCGACTTCAACTTTATCTATACCTGTGTTCAGCGACATGTATCTATATATACCTGTGTGTTCAGCTTCTAGATGTGGTGTGTCATGTATCTATACCTGTGTTCAGCTTCTAGATGTAGTGTGACATGTATCTATACCTGTGTTCAGCTTCTAGATGTGGTGTGTCATGTATCTATACCTGTGTTCAGCTTCTAGATGTAGTGTGACATGTATCTATACCTGTGTTCAGCTTCTAGATGTGGTGTGACATGTATCTATACCTGTGTTCAGCTTCTAGATGTGGTGTGACATGTATCTATACCTGTGTTCAGCTTCTAGATGTGGTGTGACATGTATCTATACCTGTGTTCAGCTTCTAGATGTGGTGTGACATGTATCTATCTCTTTCCTCCTATCCTCCTCTCCTCCTGCCCTATCCTCCTTTCCTTCTGCCTTATCCTCCTTTCCTTCTGCCTTATCCTCCTCTCCTTCTGCCCTATCCTCCTTTCCTCCTGCCCTATCCTCCTCTCCTCCTGCCCTATCCTCCTCTCCTCCTGCCCTATCCCCCTTCTGCCCTATCCTCCTTTCCTCCTGCCCTATCCTCCTCTCCTCCTGCCCTATCCTCCTCTCCTCCTGCCCTATCCTCCTTCTGCCCTATCCTCCTTCTGCCCTATCCTCCTTCTGCCCTATCCTTCTTCTGCCCTACCCTCCTTCTGCCCTATCCCCCTTCTGCCCTATCCCCCTTCTGCCCTATCCCCCTTCTGCCCTATCCTTCTTCTGCCCTATCCTCCTTCTGCCCTATCCTCCTTCTGCCCTATCCTCCTTCTGCCCTATCCCCCTATCCTCCTCCTTCCCTATCCTCCTATCCTCATCCTTCCCTATCCTCCTCCTTCCCTATCCTCCTCCTTCTGCTCTATCCTCCTCTCCTTCTGCCCTATCCTCCTCTCCTTCTGCCCTATCCTCCTCTCCTTCTGCCCTATCCTCCTCTCCTTCTGCCCTATCCTCCTCTCCTTCTGCCCTATCCTCCTATCCTCCTCCTTCCCTATCCTCCTCCTTCCCTATCCTCCTATCCTCCTCCTTCCCTATCCTCCTTCTGTCCTATCCTCCTCCTTCTGTCCTATCCTCCTCCTTCTGTCCTATCCTCCTCCTTCTGTCCTATCCTCCTCCTTCTGTCCTATCCTCCTCCTTCTGTCCTATCCTCCTCCTTCTGCCCTATCCTCTCCTCCTTTCCTTCTGCCCTATCCTCTCCTCCTTTCCTTCTGCCCTATCCTCTCCTCCTTTCCTTCTGTCCTATCCTCCTCCTTCTGTCCTATCCTCCTCCTTCTGCCCTATCCTCCTCTCCTCCTGCCCTATCCTCCTCTCCTCCTGCCCTATCCTCCTCTCCTCCTGCCCTATCCTCCTCTCCCCCTTCTGCCCTATCCTCCCCCTTCTGCCCTATCCCCCTCTCCTTCTGCCCTATCCTCCTGCCCTATCCCCCTCCTGCCCTATTCCCCTCTCCTTCTGCCCTATTCCCCTCTCCTTCTGCCCTATCCTCCTCTCCTTCTGCCCTATCCTCCTCTCCTTCTGCCCTATCCTCCCCCTCCTGCCCTATCCTCCTCCTTTCCTTCTGCCATATCATCCTCTCCTTCTGCCCTATCCTCCTCCTGCCCTATCCTCCTCTCCTTCTGCCCTATCCTCCTCTCCTCCTGCCCTATTCTCCTCCTCTCCTCCTGCCCTATTCTCCTCCTGCCCTATTCTCCTCCTGCCCTATTCTCCTCCTGCCCTATTCTCCTCCTGCCCTATTCTCCTCCTGCCCTATTCTCCTCCTGCCCTATTCTCCTCCTGCCCTATTCTCCTCCTGCCCTATCCTCCTCCTGCCCTATTCTCCTCCTGCCCTATTCTCCTCCTGCCCTATTCTCCTCCTGCCCTATCCTCCTCCTGCCCTATCCTCCTCCTGCCCTATTCTCCTCCTGCCCTATTCTCCTCCTGCCCTATTCTCCTCCTGCCCTATCTTCCTCTCCTCCTGCCCTATCCTCCTCTCCTTCTGCCCTATCCTCCTCCTGCCCTATTCTCCTCCTGCCCTATTCTCCTCCTGCCCTATTCTCCTCCTGCCCTATTCTCCTCCTGCCCTATTCTCCTCCTGCCCTAATCTCCTCCTGCCCTAATCTCCTCCTGCCCTAATCTCCTCCTGCCCTATCCTCCTCCTGCCCTATTCTCCTCCTGCCCTATTCTCCTCCTGCCCTATTCTCCTCCTGCCCTATTCTCCTCCTGCCCTATTCTCCTCCTGCCCTAATCTCCTCCTGCCCTAATCTCCTCCTGCCCTATTCTCCTCCTGCCCTATTCTCCTCCTGCCCTATTCTCCTCCTGCCCTATCTTCCTCTCCTCCTGCCCTATTCTCCTCCTGCCCTAATCTCCTCCTGCCCTAATCTCCTCCTGCCCTAATCTCCTCCTGCCCTAATCTCCTCCTGCCCTATTCTCCTCCTGCCCTAATCTCCTCCTGCCCTAATCTCCTCCTGCCCTATTCTCCTCCTGCCCTATTCTCCTCCTGCCCTATTCTCCTCCTGCCCTAATCTCCTCCTGCCCTAATCTCCTTCTGCCCTATCCTCCTCCTGCCCTATTCTCCTCCTGCCCTATTCTCCTCCTGCCCTATTCTCCTCCTGCCCTATCTTCCTCTCCTAATATTGCAGCCTGTCCAAGCCATTTTCTCAGCCTTATCCTGGCCTTGAGTATTGGTGCTTCACCTGCCCTATTCTCCTCCTGCCCTAATCTCCTCCTGCCCTAATCTCCTCCTGCCCTAATCTCCTCCTGCCCTATTCTCCTCCTGCCCTATTCTCCTCCTGCCCTAATCTCCTCCTGCCCTAATCTCCTCCTGCCCTAATCTCCTCCTGCCCTATCCCCCTTCCCTTTCAGTCCCCCTTCAGTTTTCTGTTTATTTATTTATTCATTTAGATTATTTTCCCATTTATTGATTTAGTTTTGATGAGTTTATAACAATTTATTATTCTATTTGATTATTGTCTCTGATTGATCCCTCCCTCCTTTAGCCATCCATATTGCAGCCTGTCCAAGCCATTTTCATCAGCCTTATCCTGGCCTTGATGTATTGGTGCTTCAGCCAGTTGTGGTAGAAAGGTACACCCGACGTTCTGTTGAGTTGGTGTCGTCTCTCACCTGTTGTCTTCATCATCCTCCTTTCTAACTCTACAGTGCATGGCTATCATTCATTGAACCACTCCTCCTACAGCTGCACCAACACTGGAGGAGAACTAACACTAAACACCAACACTGGGGAGAACTAACACTAAACATCAACACTGGGGAGAACTAACACTGGGGAGAACTAACACTAAACACTAACACTGGGGAGAACTAACACTGGGGAGAACTAACACTAAACACTAACACTGGGGAGAACTAACACTGGGGAGAACTAACACTAAACACTAACACTGGGAAGAACTAACACTGGGGAGAACTAACACTAAACACTAACACTGGGAAGAACTAACACTGGGGAGAACTAACACTAAACACTAACACTGGGAAGAACTAACACTGGGAAGAACTAACACTAAACACCAACACTGGGAGAACTAACACTGGGAAGAACTAACACTAAACACCAACACTGGGAAGAACTAACACTAAACACCAACACTGGGAAGAACTAACACTAAACACCAACACTGGGGAGAACTAACACTGGGGAGAACTAACACTGGGGAGAACTAACACTGGGGAGAACTAACACTAAACACCAACACTGGGGAGAACTAACACTAAACACCAACACTGGGGAGAATTAACACTGGGGAGAACTAACACTGGGGAGAACTAACACTAAACACCAACACTGGGGAGAACTAACACTGGGGAGAACTAACACTAAACACCAACACTGGGGAGAACTAACACTGGGGAGAACTAACACTAAACACCAACACTGGGAAGAACTAACACTAAACACCAACACTGGGGAGAACTAACACTGGGGAGAACTAACACTGGGGAGAACTAACACTAAACACCAACACTGGGGAGAACTAACACTAAACACCAACACTGGGGAGAACTAACACTGGGGAGAACTAACACTGGGGAGAACTAACACTGGGGAGAACTAACACTAAACACCAACACTGGGGAGAACTAACACTGGGGAGAACTAACACTGGGGAGAACCAACACTGGGGAGAACTAACACTGGGAAGAACTAACACTGGGGAGAACTAACACTAAACACCAACACTGGGGAGAACTAACACTGGGGAGAACTAACACTAAACACCAACACTGGGGAGAACTAACACTGGGAAGAACTAACACTGGGGAGAACTAACACTAAACACCAACACTGGGGAGAACTAACACTGGGGAGAACTAACACTAAACACCAACACTGGGAAGAACTAACACTGGGGAGAACTAACACTAAACACCAACACTGGGGAGAACTAACACTAAACACCAACACTGGGGAGAACCAACACTGGGGAGAACTAACACTGGGAAGAACTAACACTGGGGAGAACTAACACTAAACACCAACACTGGGGAGAACTAACACTAAACACCAACACTGGGAAGAACTAACACTAAACACCAACACTGGGGAGAACTAACACTAAACACCAACACTTTGGAGAACTAACACTGGGAAGAACTAACACTGGGGAGAACTAACACTAACCACTAACACTGGGAATAACTAACACTGGGGAGAACTAACACTAAACACTAACACTGGGGAGAACTAACACTGGGGAGAACTAACACTGGGAAGAACTAACACTAAACACCAACACTGGGAAGAACTAACACTAAACACCAACACTGGGAAGAACTAACACTAAACACCAACACTGGGAAGAACTAACACTAAACACCAACACTGGGGAGAACTAACACTGGGAAGAACTAACACTGGGGAGAACTAACACTAAACACCAACACTTTGGAGAACTAACACTGGGGAAAACTAACACTGGGGAGAACTAACACTAAACACCAACACTGGGGAGAACTAACACTGGGGAGAACTAACACTAAACACCAACACTGGGGAGAACTAACACTGGGGAGAACTAACACTGGGAAGAACTAACACTAAACACCAACACTGGGAAGAACTAACACTGGGGAGAACTAACACTAAACACCAACACTGGGGAGAACTAACACTGGGGAGAACTAACAATGGGAAGAACTAACACTAAACACCAACACTGGGAATAACTAACACTGGGGAGAACTAACAATGGGAAGAACTAACACTAAACACCAACACTGGGGAGAACTAACACTGGGGAGAACTAACACTAAACACCAACACTGGGGAGAACTAACACTGGGGAGAACTAACACTAAACACCAACACTGGGGAGAACTAACACTAAACACCAACACTGGGAAGAACTAACACTAAACACCAACACTGGGGAGAACTAACACTAAACACCAACACTGGGAAGAACTAACACTGGGGAGAACTAACACAACACTAACACTGGGAATAACTAACACTGGGGAGAACTAACACTAAACACCAACACTGGGGAGAACTAACACTGGGAAGAACTAACACTAAACACCAACACTGGGAAGAACTAACACTAAACACCAACACTGGGGAGAACTAACACTGGGAAGAACTAACACTGGGGAGAACTAACACTAAACACCAACACTTTGGAGAACTAACACTGGGGAGAACTAACACTGGGGAGAACTAACACTGGGGAGAACTAACACTAAACACCAACACTGGGGAGAACTAACACTAAACACCAACACTGGGGAGAACTAACACTAAACACCAACACTGGGGAGAACTAACACTAAACACCAACACTGGGAAGAACTAACACTGGGGAGAACTAACACTGGGGAGAACTAACACTAAACACCAACACTGGGAAGAACTAACACTGGGGAGAACTAACACTAAACACCAACACTGGGGAGAACTAACACTGGGGAGAACTAACACTAAACACCAACACTGGGAAGAACTAACACTGGGAAGAACTAACACTGGGAAGAACTAACACTGGGGAGAACTAACACTGGGGAGAACTAACACTAAACACCAACACTGGGAAGAACTAACACTAAACACCAACACTGGGAAGAACT
>NC_088397.1:98410072-98662572 GCF_034236695.1 Oncorhynchus nerka | reverse complement strand
CAGACTGTTCTCTGTACTTTATGGGTTCTAGTCCCATACCAGAATGTAAATGGATGTATTCCCAGCCAGCCAGAAAGACCTCTGTACCACAGATCACTACTCCAAAGTCACCTGAGGATGAATCTGCTGCCTTACCTGTCTGTGACATGGAGTTCCCCGTTTCTCACCTCCAGACTGAATCTGGAGCAGAAAGCTATGAACATGTCAGACTGGTTGGTTTGGCATTATTTGTTATCCTACCACTAAGCACAGTGATGTTCACTACCAGTCCAGTGTAGTTTATAAAGAGGTTGAAAGGTCCGAGGTTAACCTGGGCGTTGTGTTTTGAGACTGGATCAATGTGAATCAGGGAAACAATCAACATGAAGAAAGAAGGAAAGTTTTAAGGGTTTACTTTTGTGTGTGTTTGATGCCTAGTCTGGTTAAAACAGACAGAATGCTGGCATCACCATTAAGCTCCCCGATTCAGTGTGGCTATACCAGGATCATACAGAGTTTACTGGCTTTGCAATGCAGCTATTCATCCTATTTCACTGTGTCAATACATGTCAATGCTTCAACGCCCCCTGATTTAAACCCTATCCTGTGACGACACCACCTGAGCACAGGACCTGGACCATACAGGAGACACCAGGAAGGAGGAGGTTAAAATCAGTCCAGCCAGCCAGCGGGACACCTTGAACTACAACCGTGTTACTCACACATCACACAGTGACATCACACAGTGACTGTGTTTCACATCACAAGGCCTCGCATCGATCATCATCTGAAGGACACAATAACAATTCCCCTTTTTCACGCTTTCCAAATGTGATGTTTATCGCTAGAATGTGTAAAATAAGAATGCAGTCTCATGTCACCTACAAGTATGTGTTTTGGATACACAGTGAGCTCCAAAAAGCAGTGGAACACTTTTTGTTGTTTTGGTTCTGTACTCCGGCACTTAAGATTTTAAATGATACAACGACTATGAGGTCAAAGTGCAGACTGTGAGCTTTAATATGAGGGTATTGTCATCCATATCGGGTGAACCGTTTAGACGTTACAGCACTTTTTCTACATATCCCTCATTTTAGGGGACCAGAAGTATTGGGAAAATTTCACTGTGTATTAAAGTAGTCAACTTTAGGTTTTGGTCCCATATTCATAGCAGATACTGATTACATCCAGCTTGTGACTCTACACACTCATTGGATGCATTTCCTGTTTTGTTTTGGTTGTGTTTCAGATTATTTTGTGCCCAATAGAAATGAATGGTAAATAGCGTGTCATTGGAGTCACTTTTATTGTAAATTGGAATATCATTTCTTTCTACATACTAATACATTCATGTGGACGCTACCATGATTTAGGATAATCCTGAATTAATTCTGAATGAGAGAAATGTTGAGGCACAAATATAGCCCCAAGACATTCTAACCTCTCAACGAACCGCAAATTCATCCATCCGGTATGTAGCATCACCAGCTTGATGTCGTCGTTGCCTGCTAGGAATATGGGACCAAATACTACCTTCTGACTACGTTAATACACACAAGTGAGATTGTCCCAATACTTTTATTCCCCCCTTTTAGGGGACCACGTCCAAAAAGTGAAGTCATTTCTGTTAAGCTGAATTAAATGAAAATACCCTCAAATTAAAGCTGACAGTCTACACTTTGACCTCAGTCATTGTATCTTTTCAAAGTGTGCTGCTGGAGTTTGAGCCAAAACAACAAAATGTGTGACCGCTTTTTTTTTTTTTGTGGTTCACTGTGTGTTTGTGTAAATATGCATTCTCGAGAACACAAAATAAAAGTTGATACTAAGTGATATTGGTCACATCATCCAACCTGCTGCTTGAGCTGATTTTCTATAGGATGGGTGGGTGAGTCTGTGTGGGTCTATTGATAACACACTCGGTCCTTCCCAAATGGCACCCTATTCCCTATCTAGTGTACTACTGTTAGTGCACTATATAGGGATGTGGGTGCCTTTTGGGCTGCACACACACACACACACCCACCTGGCAAGTCTTCATGTTTCAGTTCAACATGCCACCATTCATTATTTATATGAGGGTTTTGATCACTTTCAGTTTAATCAAGTCACTGTTGGCTTTTTGCTATTTGGGTTTATTTCAGTTGTAACTTTTGGCTAAAAAATCAATTGGTACATAAAAAATGTACCACCGCCCACTTTGCAGTTAAAAAAAAAAAAGAAATTCTGTCACATAATTAACATCTAGTTTTCATATATTTAGATGGATAGTTTCATGACCATACTGATTAAAGTCTCAGAATGCATGTTTTTATTCAGCTTAATTCTTGTACTTCCTGACCGACCAACAGGAATCCAGTAATTTTGGTCATCTGAAAATAATTTGCATCAAATCATTTTATCACCAGTTTTATTAGCCTACTTAAAGAGTTACCGAAGAGTACAAACTGAGTATAGTTTGGTAAAGTACTGAAGTTTATACAACCAACACAGGGAATCAAATCAAATTTATTTATATAGCCCTTCGTACATCAGCTGATATCTCAAAGTGCTGTACAGAAACACAGCCTAAAACCCCAAACAGCAAACAATGCAGGTGTAAAAGCACGGTGGCTAGGAAAAACTCCCTAGAAAGGCCAAAACCTAGGAAGAAACCTAGAGAGGAACCAGGCTATGTGGGGTGGCCAGTCCTCTTCTGGCTGTGCCGGGTAGAGATTATAACAGAACATGACCAAGATGTTCAAATGTTCATAAATGACCAGCATGGTCGAATAATAATAAGGCAGAACAGTTGAAACTGGAGCAGCAGCACAGTCAGGTGGACTGGGGACAGCAAGGAGTCATCATGTCAGGTAGTCCTGGGACATGGTCCTAGGGCCCAGGCCAGTTGAAACTGGAGCAGCAGCATGGCCAGGTGGACTGGGGACAGCAAGGAGTCATCATGTCAGGTAGTCCTGGGGCATGGTCCTAGGGCTCAGGTCCTCCGAGAGAGAGAAAGAAAGAGAGAAGGAGAGAACGCACACTTAGATTCACCCAGGACACCGAATAGGACAGGAGAAGTACTCCAGATATAACAAACTGACCCTAGCCCTCCGACACATAAACTACTGCAGCATAAATACTGGAGGCTGAGACAGGAGGGGTCAGGAGACACTGTGGCCCCATCCGAGGACACCCCCGGACAGGGCCAAACAGGAAGGATATAACCCCACCCACCCTGCCAAAGCACAGCCCCCACACCACTAGAGGGATATCTTCAACCACCAACTTACCATCCTGAGACAAGGCCGAGTATAGCCCACAAAGATCTCCGCCACGGCACAACCCAAGGGGGGCGTGCCAACCCAGACAGGCTGACCACAACAGTGAATCAACCCACCCAGGTGACGCACCCCCCAGGGACGGCATGAGAGAGCCCCAGTAAGCCAGTGACTCAGCCCCGTAACAGGGTTAGAGGCAGAGAATCCCAGTGGAAAGAGGGGAACCGGCCAGGCAGAGACAGCAAGGGCGGTTCGTTGCTCCAGAGCCTTTCCGTTCACCTTCCCACTCCTGGGCCAGACTACACTCAATCATATGACCCACTGAAGAGATGAGTCTTCAGTAAAGACTTAAAGGTTGAGACCGATTTTGCGTCTCTGACATGGGTAGGCAGACCGTTCCATAAAAATGGAGCTCTATAGGAGAAAGCCCTGCCTCCAGCTGTTTGCTTAGAAATTCTAGGGACAATTAGGAGGCCTGCGTCTTGTGACCGTAGCGTACGTGTAGGTATGTACGGCAGGACCAAATCAGAGAGATAGGTAGGAGCAAGCCCATGTAATGCTTTGTAGGTTAGCAGTAAATCCTTGAAATCAGCCCTTGCTTTGACAGGAAGCCAGTGTAGAGAGGCTAGCACTGGAGTAATATGATCAAATTTTTTGGTTCTAGTCAGGATTCTAGCATCCGTATTTAGCACTAACTGAAGTTTATTTAGTGCTTTATCCGGGTAGCCGGAAAATAGAGCATTGCAGTAGTCTAACCTAGAAGTGACAAAAGCATGGATTAATTTTTCTACATCATTTTTGGACAGAAAGTTTCTGATTTTTGCAATGTTACGTAGATGGAAAAAAGCTGTCCTCGAAATGGTCTTGATATGTTCTTCAAAAGAGAGATCAGGGTCCAGAGTAATGCCGAGGTCCTTCACAGTTTTATTTGAGACGACTGTACAACCATTAAGATTAATTGTCAGATTCAACAGAAGATCTCTTTGTTTCTTGGGACCTAGAACAAGCATCTCTGTTTTGTCCGAGTTTAATAGTAGAAAGTTTGCAGCCATCCACTTCCTTATGTCTGAAACACATGCTTCTAGCGAGGGCAATTTTGGGGCTTCACCATGTTTCATTGAAATGTACAGCTGTGTGTCATCCGCATAGCAGTGAAAGTTTACATTATGTTTTCGAATAACATCCCCAAGAGGTAAAATATATAGTGAAAACAATAGTGGTCCTAAAACAGAACCTTGAGGAACACCGAAATTTACAGTTGATTTGTCAGAGGACAAACCATTCACAGAGACAAACTGATATCTTTCCGACAGATAAGATCTAAACCAGGCCAGAACATGTCCGTGTAGACCAATTTGGGTTTCCAATCTCTCCAAAAGAATGTGGTGATCGACATTCTGATATATATATATATATATATATATTATCGTATCTGATATTGGCAGAAAGCTTAAATTCTTGTTAATCTAACTGCACTGTCCAATTTACAGTAGCTATTACAGTGAAATAATACCATGCTAATGTTTGAGGAGAGTGCACAACTAATTTTATCACAGCAACTGGTTTGATACATTCACCTCTGAAGGTAAATTATGTTCTTGCATTCAGTAATCTGGCTCTGATTTGTCAACCTGAGGGTCCCAGAGATAAAAAATGTAGCATAGTTTTGTTTAATAAAATCAATTTTTATATTCAAATGTAGGAACTGGGTTCTACAGTTTGAACCCCTGCTGTTTCTGGCTCCACACCCACCCCACCCAGCTATCTAGATGTGTGAAGGTTGGTGTATTTTCTGTAGGGAAGCCTGTTTCTGGCTCCACACCCACCCCACCCAGCTATCTAGATGTGTGAAGGTTAGTGTATTTTCTGTAGGGAAGCCTGTTTCTGGCTCCACACCCACCCCACCCAGCTATCTAGATGTGTGAAGGTTAGTGTATTTTCTGTAGGGAAGCCTGTTTCTGGCTCCACACCCACCCCACCCAGCTATCTAGATGTGTGAAGGTTAGTGTATTTTCTGTAGGGAAGCCTGTTTCTGGCTCCACACCCACCCCACCCAGCTATCTAGATGTGTGAAGGTTAGTGTATTTTCTGTAGGGAAGCCTGTTTCTGGCTCCACACCCACCCCACCCAGCTATCTAGATGTGTGAAGGTTAGTGTATTTTCTGTAGGGAAGCCTGTTTCTGGCTCCACACCCACCCCACCCAGCTATCTAGATGTGTGAAGGTTAGTGTATTTTCTGTAGGGAAGCCTGTTTCTGGCTCCACACCCACCCCACCCAGCTATCTAGATGTGTGAAGGTTAGTGTATTTTCTGTAGGGAAGCCTGTTTCTGGCTCCACACCCACCCCACCCAGCTATCTAGATGTGTGAAGGTTAGTGTATTTTCTGTAGGGAAGCCTGTTTCTGGCTCCACACCCACCCCACCCAGCTATCTAGATGTGTGAAGGTTAGTGTATTTTCTGTAGGGAAGCCTGTTTCTGGCTCCACACCCACCCCACCCAGCTATCTAGATGTGTGAAGGTTAGTGTATTTTCTGTAGGGAAGCCTGTTTCTGGCTCCACACCCACCCCACCCAGCTATCTAGATGTGTGAAGGTTAGTGTATTTTCTGTAGGGAAGCCTGTTTCTGGCTCCACACCCACCCCACCCAGCTATCTAGATGTGTGAAGGTTAGTGTATTTTCTGTAGGGAAGCCTGTTTCTGGCTCCACACCCACCCCACCCAGCTATCTAGATGTGTGAAGGTTAGTGTATTTTCTGTAGGAAGCCTGTTTCTGGCTCCACACCCACCCCACCCAGCTATCTAGATGTGTGAAGGTTAGTGTATTTTCTGTAGGGAAGCCTGTTTCTGGCTCCACACCCACCCCACCCAGCTATCTAGATGTGTGAAGGTTAGTGTATTTTCTGTAGGGAAGCCTGTTTCTGGCTCCACACCCACCCCACCCAGCTATCTAGATGTGTGAAGGTTAGTTAGTATTTTCTGTAGGGAAGCCTGTTTCTGGCTCCACACCCACCCCACCCAGCTATCTAGATGTGTGAAGGTTGGTGTATTTTCTGTAGGGAAGCCTGTTTCTGGCTCCACACCCACCCCACCCAGCTATCTAGATGTGTGAAGGTTAGTGTATTTTCTGTAGGGAAGCCTGTTTCTGGCTCCACACCCACCCCACCCAGCTATCTAGATGTGTGAAGGTTAGTGTATTTTCTGTAGGGAAGCCTGTTTCTGGCTCCACACCCACCCCACCCAGCTATCTAGATGTGTGAAGGTTAGTGTATTTTCTGTAGGGAAGCCTGTTTCTGGCTTCACACCCACCCCACCCAGCTATCTAGATGTGTGAAGGTTAGTGTATTTTCTGTAGGGAAGCCTGTTTCTGGCTCCACACCCACCCCACCCAGCTATCTAGATGTGTGAAGGTTAGTGTATTTTCTGTAGGGAAGCCTGTTTCTGGCTCCACACCCACCCCACCCAGCTATCTAGATGTGTGAAGGTTAGTGTATTTTCTGTAGGGAAGCCTGTTTCTGGCTTCACACCCACCCCACCCAGCTATCTAGATGTGTGAAGGTTTGTGTATTTTCTGTAGGGAAGCCTGTTTCTGGCTCCACACCCACCCCACCCAGCTATCTAGATGTGTGAAGGTTAGTGTATTTTCTGTAGGGAAGCCTGTTTCTGGCTCCACACCCACCCCACCCAGCTATCTAGATGTGTGAAGGTTAGTGTATTTTCTGTAGGGAAGCCTGTTTCTGGCTTTTCTGGCACCCACCCCACCCAGCTATCTAGATGTGTGAAGGTTAGTGTATTTTCTGTAGGGAAGCCTGTTTCTGGCTCCACACCCACCCCACCCAGCTATCTAGATGTGTGAAGGTTAGTGTATTTTCTGTAGGGAAGCCTGTTTCTACCCACCCCACCCAGCTATCTAGATGTGTGAAGGTTAGTGTATTTTCTGTAGGGAAGCCTGTTTCTGGCTCCACACCCACCCCACCCAGCTATCTAGATGTGTGAAGGTTTGTGTATTTTCTGTAGGGAAGCTAATGATCCATCATGTATGACATTCAGATGACGAAGAAAAGAAGAAAAAAAACTATTTTATTATCTTGTATTATCTCTTACCAGATCCATTGTGTTATATTTTCCTACATTAATTTCACATTTCCACAAACTTCAGAAGTGTTTCTGTAGGGAAGCTGTTTCAAATGGTATCAAGAATATGCATTTTCTGTGCTTCTGGTCCTGAGTTACAGGCAGTTAGAAGCCTTTTCTGGCTATGCTATCTAGATGTGTGAAGGTTAGGTCCTGAGCTACAGGCAGTTCTAGATTTGGGTATGTCATTGTAGGTCCTGTAGCTACAGGCAGTCAGATTTGGGTAAATGTCATTGTAGGTCCTGAGCTACAGGCAGTTAGATTTGGGTATGTCATTGTAGGTCCTGAGCTACAGGCAGTTAGATTTGGGTATGTCATTGTAGGTCCTGAGCTACAGGCAGTTAGATTTGGGTATGTCATTGTAGGTCCTGAGCTACAGGCAGTTAGATTTGGGTATGTCATTGTAGGTCCTGAGCTACAGGCAGTTAGATTTGGGTATGTCATTGTAGGTCCTGAGATACAGGCAGTTAGATTTGGGTATGTCATTGTAGGTCCTGAGCTAGAGGCAGTTAGATTTGGGTATGTCATTGTAGGTCCTGAGCTACAGACAGTTAGATTTGGGTATGTTATTGTAGGTCCTGAGCTATTGGCAGTTAGATTTGGGTATGTCATTGTAGGTCCTGAGCTACAGGCAGTTAGATTTGGGTATGTCATTGTAGGTCCTGAGCTACAGGCAGTTAGATTTGGGTATGTCATTTTAGGTGAAAATTGGGGAGAAAAAGGGTCCGATCCTTTAAGATGTTCAAATTCTATTTTGTAAAGAAATTGTACATGAAAGTATTTTCAGTAGCGTGTTGTGCATGAGTTTAATAAAACAACTTTACTTTCCTGCATGTCTGTCATTGTGACTCATATAGTCATGTGTTTTTGACTTGTCTGTCATTGTGACTCATATAGTCATGTGTTTTTGACTTGTCTGTCATTGTGACTCATATAGTCATGTGTTTTTGTCTTGTCTGTCATTGTGACTCATATAGTCACTTGTCTGTTTTGACTCATATAGACTTGTCTGTCATTGTCTCATATAGTCATGTGTTTTTGACTTGTCTGTCATTGTGACTCATATAGTCATGTGTTTTTGACTTGTCTGTCATTGTGACTCATATAGTCATGTGTTTTTCATATAGTCTTGTTTTTGACTTGTCATTGTGACTCATAGTCATGTGTTTTTGAGTCTGTCATTGTGACTCATATAGTCATGTGTTTTTGTCTTGTCTGTCATTGTGACTCATATAGTCGTGTGTTTTTGACTTGTCTGTCATTGTGACTCATATAGTCATGTGTTTTTGTCTTGTCTGTCATTGTGACTCATATAGTCGTGTGTTTTTGACTTGTCTGTCATTGTGACTCATATAGTCATGTGTTTTTGACTTGTCTGTCATTGTGACTCATATAGTCGTGTGTTTTTGACTTGTCTGTCATTGTGACTCATATAGTCATGTGTTTTTGACTTGTCTGTCATTGTGACTCATATAGTCATGTGTTTTTGACTTGTCTGTCATTGTGACTCATATAGTCATGTGTTTTGACTCATATAGACTTGTCTGTCATTGTGACTCATATAGTCACTTGTCTGTTTTTCATATAGTCATGTGTTTTGTCTTGTCTGTCATTGTGACTCATATAGTCATGTGTTTTTGACTTGTCTGTCATTGTGACTCATATAGTCATGTGTTTTTGACTTGTCTGTCATTGTGACTCATATAGTCATGTGTTTTTGACTTGTCTGTCATTGTGACTCATATAGTCATGTGTTTTTGACTTGTCTGTCATTGTGACTCATATAGTCGTGTGTTTTGACTTGTCTGTCATTGTGACTCATATAGTCGTGTTTTTGACTTGTTGTCATTGTGACTCATGTCTGTGTTTTTGTCTTGTCTGTCATTGTGACTCATATAGTCATGTGTTTTTGACTTGTCTGTCATTGTGACTCATATAGTCGTGTGTTTTTGACTTGTCTGTCATTGTGACTCATATAGTCATGTGTTTTTGACTTGTCTGTCATTGTGACTCATATAGTCATGTGTTTTTGACTTGTCTGTCATTGTGACTCATAGTCATTGTGACTGACTTGTCTGTCATTGTGACTCATATAGTCATGTGTTTTTGACTTGTCTGTCATTGTGACTCATATAGTCATGTGTTTTTGACTTGTCTGTCATTGTGACTCATATAGTCGTGTGTTTTTGTCTTTGGTTACACTTTTTATTTCAAAGTTCTTATTTTAATACACAGCATTTAGGGTTAGTTAGGTCAGTGTTAAATCATTTTAGCTTAGGAACTGCAAAAATACTTTAATGACGAGTAACTGGTTTGTAAATGTGGGAGTTTTTTAATAAATGGTTTATTATCGTTGCTGCCTCGTGATGCGTCCAGATTTACAACGTGGCTCGTTGCTTCCTCGTGATATATTTACAACGTGGCTCGTTGCTTCCTCGTGATACGTGATTTACAACGTGGCTCGTTGCTTCCTCGTGATGCGTCCAGATTTACAACGTGGCTCGTTGCTTCCTCGTGATCGTCCCAGATTTACAACGTGGCTCGTTGCTGCCTCGTGATGCGTCCAGATTTACACGTGGCTCGTTGCTTCCTCGTGATGCGTCCAGATTTACAACGTGGCTCGTTGCTTCCTCGTGATAGATTTACAACGTGTTTTGCCCGTGATGCGTGATTTACTCGTTGCTTCCTGTGACGTCCAGATTTACAACGTGGCTCGTTGCTGCCCGTGATGCGTCCAGATTTACAACGTGGCTGTTGCTTCCTGATGCGTTTTACAACGTCTGTTGCTTTGTGACTCCAGATTTACAACGTAGTCGTCAGATTTACAACGTGTTTTTGTGACGTTTTACAACGTGGCTCGTTGCTGCCCCGTGATGCGTGATTTACAACGTGGCTCGTTGCTGCCCGTGATACGTCCAGATTTACAACGTGGCTCGTTGCTTCCTCGTGATGCGTTTTACAACGTGGCTCGTTGCTTCCTCGTGATACGTCCAGATTTACAACGTGGCTCGTTGCTGCCTCGTGATTTTACAACGTGGCTCGTTGCTGCCTCGTGATCGTCAGATTTACAACGTGGCTCATTGCTGCCTCGTGATACGTCCAGATTTACAACGTGGCTCGTTGCTTCCTCGTGATGCGTCCAGATTTACAACGTGGCTCGTTGCTGCCTCGTGATGCGTCCAGATTTACAACGTGGCTCGTTGCTTCCTCGTGATGCGTCCAGATTTACAACGTGGCTCGTTGCTTCCTCGTGATAAGATTTACAACGTGGCTCGTTGCTGCCCCGTGAGGCGTCCAGATTTACAACGTGGCTCGTTGCTTCCTCGTGATACGTCCAGATTTACAACGTGGCTCGTTGCTGCCTCGTGATACGTCCAGATTTACAACGTGGCTCGTTGCTTCCTCGTGATGCGTCCAGATTTACAACGTGGCTCGTTGCTGCCTCGTGATGCGTCCAGATTTACAACGTGGCTCGTTGCTTCCTCGTGATGCGTCCAGATTTACAACGTGGCTCGTTGCTGCCTCGTGATGCGTCCAGATTTACAACGTGGCTCGTTGCTTCCTCGTGATACGTCCAGATTTACAACGTGGCTCGTTGCTGCCCGTGGGCGTCAGATTTACAACGTGGCTCGTTGCTTCCTCGTGATACGTTCGTTGCTGCCTCGTGATACGTCCAGATTTACAACGTGGCTCGTTGCTTCCTCGTGATGCGTCCAGATTTACAACGTGGCTCGTTGCTGCATCGTGATGCGTCCAGATTTACAACGTGGCTCGTTGCTGCCTCGTGATGCGTCCAGATTTACAACGTGGCTCGTTGCTTCCTCGTGATGCGTCCAGATTTACAACGTGGCTCGTTGCTGCCTCGTGATGCGTCCAGATTTACAACGTGGCTCGTTGCTGCCTCGTGATGCGTCCAGATTTACAACGTGGCTCGTTGCTTCCTCGTGATGCGTCCAGATCTACAACGTGGCTCGTTGCTTCCTCGTGATACGTCCAGATCTACAACGTGGCTCGTTGCTTCCTCGTGATACGTCCAGATCTACAACGTGGCTCGTTGCTGCCTCGTGATGCGTCCAGATTTACAACGTGGCTCGTTGCTTCCTCGTGATGCGTCCAGATTTACAACGTGGCTTGTTGCTTCCTCGTGATGCGTCCAGATTTACAACGTGGCTCGTTGCTTCCTCGTGATGCGTCCAGATTTACAACGTGGCTTGTTGCTTCCCGTGATGCGTCCAGATTTACAACGTGGCTCGTTGCTGCCTCGTGATGCGTCCAGATTTACAACGTGGCTCGTTGCTGCCCCGTGATGCGTCCAGATTTACAACGTGGCTCGTTGCTGCCCCGTGATACGTCCAGATTTACAACGTGGCTCGTTGCTGCCTCGTGATGCGTCCAGATTTACAACGTGGCTCGTTGCTGCCTCGTGATGCGTCCAGATGGCTCGTTGCTTCCTCGTGATACGTCCAGATTTACAACGTGGCTCGTTGCTTCCTCGTGATACGTCCAGATTTACAACGTGGCTCGTTGCTTCCTCGTGATGCGTCCAGATTAACAACGTGGCTCGTTGCTGCCTCGTGATGCGTCCAGATTTACAACGTGGCTCGTTGCTTCCTCGTGATGCGTCCAGATTTACAACGTGGCTCGTTGCTTCCTCGTGATGCGTCCAGATCTACAACGTGGCTCGTTGCTGCCTCGTTATGTCCAGATTTACAACGTGGCTCTCGTTGCTATGATCCAGATTTACAACGTGGCTCGTTGCTGCCTCGTGATACGTCCAGATCTACAACGTGGCTCGTTGCTGCCTCGTGATACGTCCAGATTTACAACGTGGCTCGTTGCTGCCTCGTGATACGTCCAGATTTACAACGTGGCTCGTTGCTGCCTCGTGAGATTTACAACGTCTTTATGCAGATTTACGTGGCTCGTTGCTGCCTCGTGATGCGTCCAGATTTACAACGTGGCTCGTTGCTTCCTACATGCGTCCAGATTTACAACGTGGCTCGTTGCTTCCTCGTGATGCGTCCAGATTTACAACGTGGCTCGTTGCTTCCTCGTGATGCGTCCAGATTTACAACGTGGCTCGTTGCTTCCTCGTGATGCGTCCAGATTTACAACGTGGCTCGTTGCTTCCTCGTGATGCGTCCAGATTTACAACGTGGCTCGTTGCTGCCTCGTGATGCGTCCAGATTTACAACGTGGCTCGTTGCTTCCTCGTGATGCGTCCAGATTTACAACGTGGCTCGTTGCTGCCTCGTGATGCGTCCAGATTTACAACGTGGCTCGTTGCTGCCTCATGATGCGTCCAGATTTACAACGTGGCTCGTTGCTGCCTCGTGATGAGATGGCTTACAACGTCCAGATGGCTCGTTGCTGCCTCGTGATGCGTCCAGATTTACAACGTGGCTCGTTGCTGCCTCGTGATACGTCCAGATTTACAACGTTTACTGGCGTTGCTGCCTCGTGATACGTCCAGATTTACAACGCCTGCTCCAGTTGCTGCCCCCGTGATGCGTCCAGATTTACAACGTGGCTCGTTGCTTCCTCGTGATGCGTCCAGATTTACAACGTGGCTCGTTGCTTCCTCGTGATACGTCCAGATTTACAACGTGGCTCGTTGCTGCCCGTGATGCGTCAGATTTACAACGTGGCTCGTTGCTTCCTCGTGATACGTCCAGATTTACAACGTGGCTCGTTGCTGCCCCGTGATGCGTCCAGATTTACAACGTGGCTCGTTGCTGCCCCGTGATACGTCCAGATTTACAACGTGGCTCGTTGCCCTCGTGATGCGTCCAGATTTACAACGTGGCTCGTTGCTTCCTCGTGATACGATTTACAACGTGGCTCGTTGCTGCCTCGTGATGTCCAGATTTACAACGTGGCTCATTGCTGCCTCGTGATACGTCCAGATTTACGTGGCTCGTTGCTTCCTCGTGATGCGTCCAGATTTACAACGTGGCTCGTTGCTGCCTCGTGATTTACAACGTGGCTCGTTGCTTCAGATGCGTCCAGATTTACAACGTGGCTCGTTGCTGCCTCGTGATGCGTCCAGATTTACAACGTGGCTCGTTGCTGCCTCGTGATACGTCCAGATGGCCTTGCTGGTCCAGATGGCCAGATTTACAACGTGGCTCGTTGCTGCCTCGTGATGCGTCCAGATTTACAACGTGGCTCGTTGCTTCCTCGTGATGCGTCCAGATTTACAACGTGGCTCGTTGCTGCCTCGTGATGCGTGATTTACGTGGCTCGTTGCTGCCTCGTGAGAGATTTACAACGTGGCTCGTTGCTTCCTCGTGATGCGTCAGATCTACAACGTGGCTCCTTCCTCGTGATACGTCCAGATCTACAACGTGGCTCGTTGCTTCCTCGTGATACGTCCAGATCTACAACGTGGCTCGTTGCTGCCTCGTGATGCGTCCAGATTTACAACGTGGCTCGTTGCTTCCTCGTGATGCGTCCAGATTTACAACGTGGCTTGTTGCTTCCTCGTGATGCGTCCAGATTTACAACGTGGCTCGTTGCTTCCTCGTGATGCGTCCAGATTTACAACGTGGCTTGTTGCTTCCCCGTGATGCGTCCAGATTTACAACGTGGCTCGTTGCTGCCTCGTGATGCGTCCAGATTTACAACGTGGCTCGTTGCTGCCCGTGATGCGTCCAGATTTACAACGTGGCTCGTTGCTGCCCGTCGTGATTTACGTGGCTCCCAGATTTACAACGTTGCTGCTCGTGGCTGTTGCCTCGTGATGCGTCCAGATTTACAACGTGGCTCGTTGCTTCCTCGTGATAGATTTACAACGTGGCTCGTTGCTGCCTCGTGATGCGTCCAGATTTACAACGTGGCTCGTTGCTTCCTCGTGATACGCCCAGATTTACAACGTGGCTCGTTGCTGCCGTGATACGTCCAGATTTACAACGTGGCTCGTTGCTTCCTCGTGATGCCTTTACAACGTGGCTCGTTGCTTCCTCGTGATGCGTCCAGATTTACAACGTGGCTCGTTGCTGCCTCGTGATGCGTCCAGATTTACAACGGGCTCGTTGCTGCCTCGTGATGAGATGGCTTTACAAGATTTACGTGGCTCGTTGCTGCCTCGTGATGCGTCCAGATTTACAACGTGGCTCGTTGCTTCCTCGTGATGCGTCCAGATTTACAACGTGGCTCGTTGCTGCCTCGTGATGCGTCCAGATTTACAACGTGGCTCGTTGCTGCCTCGTGATGCGTCCAGATTTACAACGTGGCTCAGTTGCTGGCCTCGTGATCGCGATTTACAACGTGGCTCGTTGCTTCCTCGTGATTCCAGATTTACAACGTGGCTCGTTGCTTCCTCGTGATACGCCAGATCTACAACGTGGCTCGTTGCTGCCTCGTGATACGTCCAGATTTACAACGTGGCTCGTTGCTTCCTCGTGATGCGTCCAGATTTACAACGTGGCTCGTTGCTTCCTCGTGATGCGTCCAGATTTACAACGTGGCTCGTTGCTTCCTCGTGATGCGTCCAGATTTACAACGTGGCTCGTTGCTTCCTCGTGATGCGTCCAGATTTACAACGTGGCTCGTTTTACTGCCTCGTGATGCGTCCAGATTTACAACGTGGCTCGTTGCTGCCCCGTGATGCGTCCAGATTTACAACGTGGCTCGTTGCTGCCTCGTGATACGTCCAGATTTACAACGTGGCTCGTTGCTGCCTCGTGATGCGTCCAGATTTACAACGTGGCTCGTTGCTGCCTCGTGATGCGTCCAGATGGCTCGTTGCTTCCTCGTGATACGTCCAGATTTACAACGTGGCTCGTTGCTTCCTCGTGATACGTCCAGATTTACAACGTGGCTCGTTGCTTCCTCGTGATGCGTCCAGATTAACAACGTGGCTCGTTGCTTCCAGATTTACAACGTGATCGTTGCGATGCGTCCAGATTTACAACGTGGCTCGTTGCTTCCTCGTGATGCGTCCAGATCTACAACGTGGCTCGTTGCTGCCTCGTGATATGTCCAGATTTACAACGTGGCTCGTTGCTGCCTCATGATACGTCCAGATTTACAACGTGGCTCGTTGCTGCCTCGTGATACGTCCAGATCTACAACGTGGCTCGTTGCTGCCTCGTGATACGTCCAGATTTACAACGTGGCTCGTTGCTGCCTCGTGATACGTCCAGATTTACAACGTGGCTCGTTGCTGCCTCGTGATACGTCCAGATTTACAACGTGGCTCGTTGCTGCCTCGTGATACGTCCAGATTTACAACGTGGCTCGTTGCTTCCTCGTGATGCGTCCAGATTTACAACGTGGCTCGTTGCTGCCTCGTGATGCGTCCAGATTTACAACGTGGCTCGTTGCTTCCTCGTGATGCGTCCAGATTTACAACGTGGCTCCATGCGTCCAGATTTACAACGTGGCTCGTTGCTTCCTCGTGATGGTCCAGATTTACAACGTGGCTCGTTGCTGCCTCGTGATGCGTCCAGATTTACAACGTGGCTCGTTGCTGCCTCGTGATGCGTCCAGATTTACAACGTGGCTCGTTGCTTCCTCGTGATGCGTCCAGATTTACAACGGGCTCGTTGCTTCCTCGTGATGCGTCCAGATTTACAACGTGGCTCGTTGCTGCCTCATGATGCGTCCAGATTTACAACGTGGCTCGTTGCTGCCTCGTGATGATGGCTCGTTGCTGCCTCGTGGTACGTCCAGATCTACAACGTGGCTCGTTGCTTCCTCGTGATGCGTCCAGATTTACAACGTGGCTCGTTGCTGCCTTGTGATACGTCCAGATTTACAACGTGGCTCGTTGCTGCCTCGTGATACGTCCAGATTTACAACGTGGCTCGTTGCTGCCCCGTGATGCGATTTACAACGTGGCTCGTTGCTTCCCGTGATGCGTCCAGATTTACAACGTGGCTCGTTGCTTCCTCGTGATACGTCCAGATTTACAACGTGGCTCGTTGCTGCCCCGTGATGCGTCCAGATTTACAACGTGGCTCGTTGCTTCCTCGTGATACGTCCAGATTTACAACGTGGCTCGTTGCTGCCCCGTGATGCGTCCAGATTTACAACGTGGCTCGTTGCTGCCCCGTGATACGTCCAGATTTACAACGTGGCTCGTTGCTTCCTCGTGATGCGTCCAGATTTACAACGTGGCTCGTTGCTTCCTCGTGATACGTCCAGATTTACAACGTGGCTCGTTGCTGCCTCGTGATACGTCCAGATTTACAACGTGGCTCATTGCTGCCTCGTGATACGTCCAGATTTACAACGTGGCTCGTTGCTTCCTCGTGATGCGTCCAGATTTACAACGTGGCTCGTTGCTGCCTCGTGATGCGTCCAGATTTACAACGTGGCTCGTTGCTTCCTCGTGATGCGTCCAGATTTACAACGTGGCTCGTTGCTGCCTCGTGATGCGTCCAGATTTACAACGTGGCTCGTTGCTGCCTCGTGATACGTCCAGATGGCGTCCATCGATGCGTTTTACAACGTGGCTCGTTGCTGCCTCGTGATGCGTCCAGATTTACAACGTGGCTCGTTGCTTCCAGAGATTTACAACGTGGCTCGTTGCTGCCTCGTGATGCGTCCAGATTTACAACGTGGCTCGTTGCTGCCTCGTGATGCGCTCCAGATTTACAACGTGGCTCGTGATGCGTCCAGATTTACAACGTGGCTCGTTGCTGCCTCGTGATACGTCCAGATTTACAACGTGGCTCGTTGCTTCCTCGTGATACGTCCAGATCTACAACGTGGCTCGTTGCTGCCTCGTGATGCGTCCAGATTTACAACGTGGCTCGTTGCTTCCTCGTGATGCGTCCAGATTTACAACGTGGCTTGTTGCTGCCCAGATTTACAACGTGGCTCGTTGCTTCCTCGTGATGCGTCCAGATTTACAACGTGGCTTGTTGCTTCCCCGTGATGCGTCCAGATTTACAACGGGCTCGTTGCTGCCTCGTGATGAGATTTACAACGTGGCTCGTTGCTGCCCCGTGATGCGTCCAGATTTACGTGGCTCGTTGCTGCCCCGTGATACGAGATTTACAACGTGGCTCGTTGCTGCCTCGTGATGCGTCCAGATTTACAACGTGGCTCGTTGCTGCCCTGCGTCCAGATGTGCTCGTTGCTTCCTCGTGATACGCCCAGATTTACAACGTGGCTCGTTGCTTCCTCGTGATACGTCCAGATTTACAACGTGGCTCGTTGCTTCTCGTGATGCGTCCAGATTTACAACGTGGCTCGTTGCTTCCTCGTGATGCGTCCAGATTTACAACGTGGCTCGTTGCTTCCTCGTGATGCGTCCAGATTTACAACGTGGCTCGTTGCTGCCTCGTGATGCGTCCAGATTTACAACGTGGCTCGTTGCTGCCCGCCCAGTGATATGTCCAGATTTACAACGTGGCAGATACGGATTTACAACGTGGCTCGTTGCTGCCTCGTGATACGTCCAGATTTACAACGTGGCTCGTTGCTGCCTCGTGGAGAGATTTACAACGTGGCTCGTTGCTGCAACGGGCTCTCGTGATGCGCCCAGATTTACAACGTGGCTCGTTGCTGCCTCGTGATGCCCAGATTTACAACGTGGCAGAGATTTACAACGTGGCTCGTGATGCTTTACAACGTGCCTTCCTCGTGATGCGTCCAGATTTACAACGTGGCTCGTTGCCTCATGATGCGCCGTTTCCTCGTGATGCTGCTTCTCGTGATGCGTCCAGATTTACAACGTGGCTCGTGCTTCCTCGTGATGCGTCCAGATTTACAACGTGGCTCGTTGCTGCCTCGTGATGCGCCCAGATTTACAACGTGGCTCGTTTGATGCCAGATACGCTCCAGATTTACAACGTGGCTCGTTGCTGCCTCGTGATACGTTTACAACAGATATGTGATCGTTGCTTCCTCGTGAATTTACAACGTGGCTCGTTGCTGCCTCGTGATGCGTCCAGATTTACAACGTGGCTCGTTGCTTCCTCGTGATACGCTCCAGATTTACAACGTGGCTCGTTGCTGCCTCGTGATGCGTCCAGATTTACAACGTGGCTCGTACGCTTTACCGCAGGCGTGATGCGCCCAGATTTACAACGTGGCTCGTTGATTTACAACGCCTTCCTCGTGATGATTTACGTCCAGATACGTCCAGATTTACAACGTGGCTACATACGTCCAGATTTACAACGTGGCTCGTTGCTGCCTCGTGATACGTCCAGATTTACAACGTGGCTCGTTGCTGCCCCGTGATGCGTCCAGATTTACAACGTGGCTCGTTGCTTCCTCGTGATGCGTCCAGATTTACAACGTGGCTCGTTGCTTCCTCGTGATACGTCCAGATTTACAACGTGGCTCGTTGCTGCCTCGTGATACGTCCAGATTTACAACGTGGCTCGTTGCTGCGCCCAGATTTACAACGTGGCTCGTTGCTTCCTCGTGATGCGTCCAGATTTACAACGTGGCTCGTTGCTGCCTCGTGATGCGTCCAGATTTACAACGTGGCTCGTTGCTGCCTCGTGATGCGTCCAGATTTACAACGTGGCTCGTTGCTGCCTCGTGATGCGTCCAGATTTACAACGCTCGTTGCTGCCTCGTGATGCGTCCAGATTTACAACGTGGCTCGTTGCTGCAACGTGCTCGTGCTGCCTCGTGATGCGTCCCAGATTTACAACGTGGCTCGTTGCTGCCTCGTGATGCGTCCAGATTTACAACGTGGCTCGTTGCTGCCTCGTGATGCGTCCAGATTTACAACGTGGCTCGTTGCTTCCTCGTGATGCGTCAGATTTACAACGTGGCTCGTTGCTTCCTCGTGATGCGTCCAGATTTACAACGTGGCTCGTTGCTGCCTCGTGATGCGTCCAGATTTACAACGTGGCTCGTTGCTTCCTCGTGATACGTCCAGATTTACAACGTGGCTCGTTGCTGCCCCGTGATGCGTCCAGATTTACAACGTGGCTCGTTGCTGCCAACGTGGCTCGTTGCTGTGATGCGTCCAGATTTACAACGTGGCTCGTTGCTGCCTCGTGATACGCTGCGTCCAGATTTACAACGTGGCTCGTGCTGCCTCGTGATGCGTCCAGATTTACAACGTGGCTCGTTGCTGCGTGATGCGTCCAGATTTACAACGTGGCTCGTTGCTGCCTCGTGATGCGTCCAGATTTACAACGTGGCTCGTTGCTGCCTCGTGATGCGTCCAGATTTACAACGTGGCTCGTTGCTTCCTCGTGATGCGTCCAGATCTACAACGGGCTCGTTGCTTCCTCGTGATGCGCCAGATCTACAACGTGGCTCGTTGCTTCCTCGTGATACGGATCTACAACGTGGCTCGTTGCTGCCTCGTGATGCGTCCAGATTTACAACGTGGCTCAGAGATTTACAACGTGGCTTGTTGCTTCCTCGTGATGCGTCCAGATTTACAACGTGGCTCGTTGCTTCCTCGTGATCGTCCAGATTTACAACGTGGCTTGTTGCTTCCAGAGATTTACAACGTGGCTCGTTGCTGCCTCGTGATGCGTCCAGATGGCTCGTTGCTGCCTCGTGATGCGTCCAGATGGCTTATGTCAAACGTGGCTCGTTGCTGCCTCGTGGTACGTCCAGATTTACAACGTGGCTCGTTGCTGCCTCGTGAGCGTCCAGATTTACAACGTGGCTCGTTGCTGCCTTGTGATACGTCCAGATTTACAACGTGGCTCGTTGCTTCCTCGTGATACGTCCAGATTTACAACGTGGCTCGTTGCTGCCCCGTGATGCGTCCAGATTTACAACGTGGCTCGTTGCTGCCTCGTGATGCGTCCAGATTTACAACGTGGCTCGTTGCTTCCGTCCAGATTTACAACGTGGCGCTGCCCGTGAGATTTACAACGTGGCTCGTTGCTGCCTCGTGATACGTCCAGATTTACAACGTGGCTCGTTGCTTCCTCGTGATGCGTCCAGATTTACAACGTGGCTCGTTGCTGTGATACGCCCAGATTTACAACGTGGCTCGTTGCTGCCTCGTGATACGTCCAGATTTACAACGGCTCGTTGCTGCCTCGTGATACGTCCAGATTTACAACGTGGCTCGTTGCTGCCTCGTGATACGTCCAGATTTACAACGTGGCTCGTTGCTGCCTCGTGATACGTCCAGATTTACAACGTGGCTCGTTGCTGCCTCGTGATGCGTCCAGATTTACAACGTGGCTCGTTGCTGCCTCGTGATGCGTCCAGATTTACAACGTGGCTCGTTGCTTCCAGAGATTTACAACGTGGCTCGTTGCTTCCTCGTGATACGTCCAGATTTACAACGTGGCTCGTTGCTGCCCCGTGAGGCGTCCAGATTTACAACGTGGCTCGTTGCTTCCTCGTGATACGTCCAGATTTACAACGTGGCTCGTTGCTGCCTCGTGATACGTCCAGATTTACAACGTGGCTCGTTGCTTCCTCGTGATGCGTCCAGATTTACAACGTGGCTCGTTGCTGCCTCGTGATGCGTCCAGATTTACAACGTGGCTCGTTGCTTCCTCGTGATGCGTCCAGATTTACAACGTGGCTCGTTGCTGCCTCGTGATGCGTCCAGATTTACAACGTGGCTCGTTGCTGCCTCGTGATACGTCCAGATGGCTCGTTGCTGCATCGTGATGCGTCCAGATTTACAACGTGGCTCGTTGCTGCCTCGTGATGCGTCCAGATTTACAACGTGGCTCGTTGCTTCCTCGTGATGCGTCCAGATTTACAACGTGGCTCGTTGCTGCCTCGTGATGCGTCCAGATTTACAACGTGGCTCGTTGCTGCCTCGTGATGCGTCCAGATTTACAACGTGGCTCGTTGCTTCCTCGTGATGCGTCCAGATCTACAACGTGGCTCGTTGCTTCCTCGTGATACGTCCAGATCTACAACGTGGCTCGTTGCTTCCTCGTGATACGTCCAGATCTACAACGTGGCTCGTTGCTGCCTCGTGATGCGTCCAGATTTACAACGTGGCTCGTTGCTTCCTCGTGATGCGTCCAGATTTACAACGTGGCTTGTTGCTTCCTCGTGATGCGTCCAGATTTACAACGTGGCTCGTTGCTTCCTCGTGATGCAGATTTACAACGTGGCTTGTTGCTTCCCCGTGATGCGTCCAGATTTACAACGTGGCTCGTTGCTGCCTCGTGATGCGTCCAGATTTACAACGTGGCTCGTTGCTGCCCCGTGATGCGTCCAGATTTACAACGTGGCTCGTTGCTGCCCCGTGATACGTCCAGATTTACAACGTGGCTCGTTGCTGCCTCGTGATGCGTCCAGATTTACAACGTGGCTCGTTGCTGCCTCGTGATGCGTCCAGATGGCTCGTTTTCCTCGTGATACGCCCAGATTTACAACGCTCGTTGCTTCCTCGTGATACGTCCAGATTTACAACGTGGCTCGTTGCTTCCTCGTGATGCGTCCAGATTAACAACGTGGCTCGTTGCTGCCTCGTGATGCGTCCAGATTTACAACGTGGCTCGTTGCATGAGATTTACAACGTGGCTCGTTGCTTCCTCGTGATGCATCCAGATCTACAACGTGGCTCGTTGCTGCCTCGTGATATGTCCAGATTTACAACGTGGCTCGTTGCTGCCTCATGATACGTCCAGATTTACAACGTGGCTCGTTGCTGCCTCGTGATACGTCCAGATCTACAACGTGATACGTCCAGATTTACAACGTGGCTCGTTGCTGCCTCGTGATACGTCCAGATTTACAACGTGGCTCGTTGCTGCCTCGTGAACGTCCAGATTTACAACGTGGCTCATTGCTGCCTCGTGATACGTCCAGATTTACAACGTGGCTCGTTGCTTCCTCGTGATGCGTCCCAGATTTACAACGTGGCTCGTTGCTGCCTCGTGATGCGCCCAGATTTACAACGTGGCTCGTTGCTTCCTCGTGATGCGTCCAGATTTACAACGTGGCTCGTTGCTTCCTCGTGAGATTTACAACGCTCGTTGCTTCCTCGTGAGAGATTTACAACGTGGCTCGTTGCTTCCTCGTGATACGCCCAGATTTACAACGTGGCTCGTTGCTGCCTCGTGATGCGTCCAGATTTACAACGTGGCTCGTTGCTTCCTCGTGATGCGTCCAGATTTACAACGTGGCTCGTTGCTTCCTCGTGATGGCCAGATTTACAACGTGGCTCGTTGCTGCCTCATGATGCGTCCAGATTTACAACGTGGCTCGTTGCTGCCTCGTGATGCGTCCAGATGGCTCGTTGCTGCCTCGTGATGCGTCCCAGATGGCTCGTTGCTGCCTGTGATGCGTCACAACGTGGCTCGTTGCTGTCTCGTGGTAGAGATCTACAACGTGGCTCGTTGCTTCCTCGTGATGCGTCCAGATTTACAACGTGGCTCGTTGCTGCCTTGTGATACGTCCAGATTTACAACGTGGCTCGTTGCTGCCTCGTGATACGTCCAGATTTACAACGTGGCTCGTTGCTGCCTCGTGATGCGTCCAGATTTACAACGTGGCTCGTTGCTTCCTCGTGATGCGTCCAGATGGCTCGTTGCTTCCTCGTGATGCGTCCAGATGGCTCGTTGCTGCCAGAGATTTACAACGTGGCTCGTTGCTGCCTCGTGATGCGTCCAGATGGCTCGTTGCTTCCTCGTGATGCGTACAGATTTACAACGTGGCTCGTTGCTGCCTCGTGATGCGTCCAGATTTACAACGTGGCTCGTTGCTGCCTCGTGATACGTCCAGATTTACAACGTGGCTCGTTGCTGCCTCGTGATGCGTCCAGATCTACAACGTGGCTCGTTGCTTCCTCGTGATGCGTCCAGATTTACAACGTGGCTCGTTGCTGCCTCGTGATGCGTCCAGATTTACAACGTGGCTCGTTGCTGCCTCGTGATGCGTCCAGATGGCTCGTTGCTGCCTAGTGGTACGAGATTTACAACGTGGCTCGTTGCTGCCTCGTGATACGTCCAGATTTACAACGTGGCTCGTTGCTGCCTCGTGATGCGTCCAGATGGCTCGTTGCTGCCTCGTGGGTACGCCCAGATTTACAACGTGGCTCGATGCGTCCAGATGGCTCGTTGCTGCCTCGTGATGCGTCCAGATGGCTCGTTGCTTCCTCGTGATACGTCCAGATTTACAACGTGGCTCGTTGCTTCTTCGTGATGCGTGATTTAAACGATGAGATTTACAACATGGCTCGTTGCTTCCTCGTGATGCGTCCAGATTTACAACGTGATGCGTCCAGATCTACAACGGTGTTGCTGCCTCGTGAATGTCCAGATTTACAACGTGGCTCGTTGCTTCCTCGTGATACGTCCAGATTTACAACGTGGCTCGTTGCTGCCTCGTTACGTGATTTACAACGTGGCTGACTTCCTCGTGATGCGTCCAGATGGCTCGTTGCTGCCTCGTGATGCGTCCAGATTTACAACGTGGCTCGTTGCTTCCTCGTGATGCGTCCAGATTTACAACGTGGCTCGTTGCTTCCTCGTGATGAGATCTACAACGTGGCATATGTCCAGATTTACAACGTGGCTCGTTGCTTCCTCGTGATACGCCCAGATTTACAACGTGGCTCGCTGCCTGTGGTATGTCCAGATTTACAACGTGGCTCGTTGCTTCCTCGTGATGCGTCCAGATGGCTCGTTGCTGCCTCGTGATGCGTCCAGATTTACAACGTGGCTCGTTGCTGCCTCGTGATGCGTCCAGATTTACAACGTGGCTCGTTGCTGCCTCGTGGTACGTCCAGATTTACAACGTGGCTCGTTGCTGCCTCGTGATGCGTCCAGATGGCTCGTTGCTTCCTCGTGAAGATTTACAACGGGCTCGTTGCTGCCTCGTGATACGCCCAGATTTACAACGTGGCTGTTGCTGCCTCGTGGTAGTCCAGATTTACAACGTGGCTCGTTGCTGCCTCGTGATGCGTCCAGATTTACAACGTGGCTTCCAGATTTACAACGTGGCTCGTGTTCCTCGTGATGCGTCCAGATCTACAACGTGGCTCGTTGCTGCCTCGTGATGCGTCCAGATCTACAACGTGGCTCGTTGCTTCCTCGTGATGCGTCCAGATCTACAACGGGCTCGTTGCTTCCTCGTGGTACGTGATTTACAACGTGGCTCGTTGCTGCCTCGTGATACGCCCAGATTTACAACGTGGCTCGTTGCTTCCTCGTGATACGTCCAGATTTACAACGTGGCTCGTTGCTGCCTCGTGATGCGTCCAGATTTACAACGTGGCTCGTTGCTTCCTCGTGATGCGTCCAGATTTACAACGTGGCTCGTTGCTTCCTCGTGATGCGTCCAGATTTACAACGTGGCTCGTTGCTTCCTCGTGATGCGTCCAGATTTACAACGTGGCTCGTTGCTTCCTCGTGATGCGTCCAGATTTACAACGTGGCTGCTGCCTTGATACGTCCAGATTTACAACGTGGCTCGTTGCTGCCTCGTGATACGCCCAGATTTACAACGTGATAAGATTTACAACGTGGCTCGTTGCTGCCTCGTGGTACGTCCAGATTTACAACGTGGCTCGTTGCTGCCTCGTGATGCGTCCAGATTTACAACGTGGCTCGTTGCTGCCTCGTGGTGCGTCCAGATTTACAACGTGGCTCGTTGCTGCCTCGTGATGCGTCCAGATTTACAACGTGGCTCGTTGCTGCTTCGTGATGCGTCCAGATTTACAACGTGGCTCGTTGCTTCCTCGTGATGCGTCCAGATTTACAACGTGGCTCGTTGCTGCCTCGTGGTACGTCCAGATTTACAACGTGGCTCGTTGCTGCCTCGTGATACGTCCAGATTTACAACGTGGCTCGTTGCTGCCTCGTGATGCGTCCAGATTTACAACGTGGCTCGTTGCTTCCTCGTGATACGTCCAGATTTACAACGTGGCTCGTTGCTGCCTCGTGATGCGTCCAGATGGCTCGTTGCTTCCTCGTGATGCGTCCAGATTTACAACGTGGCTCGTTGCTTCCTCGTGATGCGTCCAGATTTACAACGTGGCTCGTTGCTTCCTCGTGATGCGTCCAGATTTACAACGTGGCTCGTTGCTGCCTCGTGATGCGTCCAGATTTACAACGTGGCTCGTTGCTGCCTCGTGGTACGTCCAGATTTACAACGTGGCTCGTTGCTGCCTCGTGATGCGTCCAGATTTACAACGTGGCTCGTTGCTGCCTCGTGATACGTCCAGATTTACAACGTGGCTCGTTGCTTCCTCGTGATGCGTCCAGATTTACAACGTGGCTCGTTGCTGCCTCGTGATGCGTCCAGATTTACAACGTGGCTCGTTGCTTCCTCGTGATGCGTCCAGATTTACAACGTGGCTCGTTGCTTCCTCGTGATGCGTCCAGATTTACAACGTGGCTCGTTGCTTCCTCGTGATGCGTCCAGATTTACAACGTGGCTCGTTGCTGCCTCGTGATGCGTCCAGATCTACAACGTGGCTCGTTGCTTCCTCGTGGTACGTCCAGATTTACAACGTGGCTCGTTGCTTCCTCGTGATGCGTCCAGATTTACAACGTGGCTCGTTGCTGCCTCGTGATGCGTCCAGATCTACAACGTGGCTCGTTGCTTCCTCGTGGTACGTCCAGATTTACAACGTGGCTCGTTGCTTCCTCGTGATGCGTCCAGATTTACAACGTGGCTCGTTGCTGCCTCGTGGTTCGTCCAGATTTACAACGTGGCTCGTTGCTTCCTCGTGATGCGTCCAGATTTACAACGTGGCTCGTTGCTGCCTCGTGATGCGTCCAGATTTACAACGTGGCTCGTTGCTTCCTCGTGATGCCTCCAGATGGCTCGTTGCTGCCTCGTGATGCGTCCAGATGGCTCGTTGCTTCCTCGTGATGCGTCCAGATTTACAACGTGGCTCGTTGCTTCCTCGTGATGCGTCCAGATTAACAACGTGGCTCGTTGCTGCCTCGTGATGCGTCCAGATTTACAACGTGGCTCGTTGCTTCCTCGTGATGCGTCCAGATTTACAACGTGGCTCGTTGCTTCCTCGTGATGCGTCCAGATCTACAACGTGGCTCGTTGCTGCCTCGTGATATGTCCAGATTTACAACGTGGCTCGTTGCTGCCTCATGATACGTCCAGATTTACAACGTGGCTCGTTGCTGCCTCGTGATAATGTCTACAACGTGGCTCGTTGCTGCCTCGTGATACGTCCAGATTTACAACGTGGCTCGTTGCTGCCTCGTGATACGTCCAGATTTACAACGTGGCTCGTTGCTGCCTCGTGATACGTCCAGATTTACAACGTGGCTCATTGCTGCCTCGTGATACGTCCAGATTTACAACGTGGCTCGTTGCTTCCTCGTGATGCGTCCAGATTTACAACGTGGCTCGTTGCTGCCTCGTGATGCGTCCAGATTTACAACGTGGCTCGTTGCTTCCTCGTGATGCGTCCAGATTTACAACGTGGCTCGTTGCTTCCTCGTGATGCGTCCAGATTTACAACGTGGCTCCTCGTGATGCGTCCAGATTTACAACGTGGCTCGTTGCTTCCTCGTGATACGCCCAGATTTACAACGTGGCTCGTTGCTGCCTCGTGATGCGTCCAGATTTACAACGTGGCTCGTTGCTTCCTCGTGATGCGTCCAGATTTACAACGTGGCTCGTTGCTTCCTCGTGATGCGTCCAGATTTACAACGTGGCTCGTTGCTGCCTCATGATGCGTCCAGATTTACAACGTGGCTCGTTGCTGCCTCGTGATGCGTCCAGATGGCTCGTTGCTGCCTGCGTGATGCGTCCAGATGGCTCGTTGCTGCCTCGTGATGCGTCACAACGTGGCTCGTTGCTGCCTCGTGGTACGTCCAGATCTACAACGTGGCTCGTTGCTTCCTCGTGATGCGTCCAGATTTACAACGTGGCTCGTTGCTGCCTTGTGATACGTCCAGATTTACAACGTGGCTCGTTGCTGCCTCGTGATACGTCCAGATTTACAACGTGGCTCGTTGCTGCCTCGATGCGTCCAGATTTACAACGTGGCTCGTTGCTTCCTGTGCGTCCAGATGGCTCGTTGCTTCCTCGTGATGCGTCCAGATGGCTCGTTGCTGCCTCGTGATACGCCCAGATTTACAACGTGGCTCGTTGCTGCCTCGTGATGCGTCCAGATGGCTCGTTGAGGTGATGCGTACAGATTTACAACGTGGCTCGTTGCTGCCTCGTGATGCGTCCAGATTTACAACGTGGCTCGTTGCTGCCTCGTGATACGTCCAGATTTACAACGTGGCTCGTTGCTGCCTCGTGATGCGTCCAGATCTACAACGTGGCTCGTTGCTTCCTCGTGATGCGTCCAGATTTACAACGTGGCTCGTTGCTGCCTCGTGATGCGTCCAGATTTACAACGTGGCTCGTTGCTGCCTCGTGATGCGTCCAGATGGCTCGTTGCTGCCTAGTGGTACGTCCAGATTTACAACGTGGCTCGTTGCTGCCTCGTGATACGTCCAGATTTACAACGTGGCTCGTTGCTGCCTCGTGATGCGTCCAGATGGCTCGTTGCTGCCTCGTGGTACGTCCAGATTTACAACGTGGCTCGTTGCTGCCTCGTGATGCGTCCAGATGGCTCGTTGCTGCCTCGTGATGCGTCCAGATGGCTCGTTGCTTCCTCGTGATACGTCCAGATTTACAACGTGGCTCGTTGCTTCCTCGTGATGCGTCCAGATTTACAACGTGGCTCGTTGCTTCCTCGTGATGCGTCCAGATTTACAACGTGGCTCGTTGCTTCCTCGTGATGCGTCCAGATTTACAACGTGGCTCGTTGCTTCCTCGTGATGCGTCCAGATCTACAACGTGGCTCGTTGCTGCCTCGTGATATGTCCAGATTTACAACGGGCTCGTGCTTCCTCGTGATACGTCCAGATTTACAACGTGGCTCGTTGCTGCCTCGTGATACGAGATTTACAACGGGCTCGTTGCTTCCTCGTGATGCGCCCAGATGGCTGTTGCTGCCTCGTGATGCGTCCAGATTTACAACGTGGCTCGTTGCTTCTGTGATGCGTGATTTACAACGTGGCTCGTTGCTTCCTCGTGATGCGTCCAGATCTACAACGTGGCTCGTTGCTGCCTCGTGATATGTCCAGATTTACAACGTGGCTCGTTGCTTCCTCGTGATACGTCCAGATTTACAACGTGGCTCGTTGCTGCCTCGTGGTACGTCCAGATTTACAACGTGGCTCGTTGCTTCCTCGTGATGCGTCCAGATGGCTCGTTGCTGCCTCGTGATGCGTCCAGATTTACAACGTGGCTCGTTGCTGCCTCGTGATGCGTCCAGATTTACAACGTGGCTCGTTGCTGCCTCGTGGTACGTCCAGATTTACAACGTGGCTCGTTGCTGCCTCGTGATGCGTCCAGATGGCTCGTTGCTTCCTCGTGATGCGTCCAGATTTACAACGTGGCTCGTTGCTGCCTCGTGATACGTCCAGATTTACAACGTGGCTCGTTGCTGCCTCGTGATACGTCCAGATTTACAACGTGGCTCGTTGCTGCCTCGTGGTACGTCCAGATTTACAACGTGGCTCGTTGCTGCCTCGTGATGCGTCCAGATTTACAACGTGGCTCGTTGCTGCCTCGTGGTACGTCCAGATTTACAACGTGGCTCGTTGCTTCCTCGTGATGCGTCCAGATCTACAACGTGGCTCGTTGCTGCCTCGTGATGCGTCCAGATCTACAACGTGGCTCGTTGCTTCCTCGTGATGCGTCCAGATCTACAACGTGGCTCGTTGCTTCCTCGTGGTACGTCCAGATTTACAACGTGGCTCGTTGCTGCCTCGTGATACGTAGATTTACAACGTGGCTCGTTGTCTCGTGATCGTGATTTACAACGTGGCTCGTTGCTGCCTCGTGATGCGTCCAGATTTACAACGTGGCTCGTTGCTTCCTCGTGATGCGTCCAGATTTACAACGTGGCTCGTTGCTTCCTGTGATGCGTCCAGATTTACAACGTGGCTCGTTGCTTCCTCGTGATGCGTCCAGATTTACAACGTGGCTCGTTGCTGCCTCGTGATACGTGATTTACAACGTGGCTCGTTGCTGCCTCGTGATACGTAGATTTACAACGTGGCTCGTTGCTGCCTCTGATACGTCCAGATTTACAACGTGGCTCGTTGCTGCCTCTCCAGATTTACAACGTGGCTCGTTGCTGCCTCGTGATGCGTCCAGATTTACAACGTGGCTCGTTGCTGCCTCGTCGTGATTTACAACGTGGCTCGTTGCTGCCTCGTGATGCGTCCAGATTTACAACGTGGCTCGTTGCTGCCTCGTGATGCGTCCAGATTTACAACGTGGCTCGTTGCTTCCTCGTGATGCGTCCAGATTTACAACGTGGCTCGTTGCTGCCTCGTGGTACGTCCAGATTTACAACGTGGCTCGTTGCTGCCTCGTGATACGTCCAGATTTACAACGTGGCTCGTTGCTGCCTCGTGATGCGTCCAGATTTACAACGTGGCTCGTTGCTTCCTCGTGATACGTGATTTACAACGTGGCTCGTTGCTGCCTCGTGATGCGTCCAGATGGCTCGTTGCTTCCTCGTGATGCGTCCAGATTTACAACGTGGCTCGTTGCTTCCTGTGATGCGGATTTACAACGTGGCTCGTTGCTTCCTCGTGATGCGTCCAGATTTACAACGTGGCTCATTGCTGCCTCGTGATGCGTCCAGATTTACAACGTGGCTCGTTGCTGCCTCGTGGTACGTCCAGATTTACAACGTGGCTCGTTGCTGCCTCGTGATGCGTCCAGATTTACAACGTGGCTCGTTGCTGCCTCGTGATACGTCCAGATTTACAACGTGGCTCGTTGCTTCCTCGTGATGCGTCCAGATTTACAACGTGGCTCGTTGCTGCCTCGTGATGCGTCCAGATTTACAACGTGGCTCGTTGCTTCCTCGTGATGCGTCCAGATTTACAACGTGGCTCGTTGCTTCCTCGTGATGCGTCCAGATTTACAACGTGGCTCGTTGCTTCCTCGTGATGCGTCCAGATTTACAACGTGGCTCGTTGCTGCCTCGTGATGCGTCCAGATCTACAACGTGGCTCGTTGCTTCCTCGTGGTACGTCCAGATTTACAACGTGGCTCGTTGCTTCCTCGTGATGCGTCCAGATTTACAACGTGGCTCGTTGCTGCCTCGTGGTTCGTCCAGATTTACAACGTGGCTCGTTGCTTCCTCGTGATGCGTCCAGATTTACAACGTGGCTCGTTGCTGCCTCGTGATGCGTCCAGATTTACAACGTGGCTCGTTGCTTCCTCGTGATGCCTCCAGATGGCTCGTTGCTGCCTCGTGATGCGTCCAGATGGCTCGTTGCTTCCTCGTGATGCGTCCAGATTTACAACGTGGCTCGTTGCTGCATCGTGATGCGTCCAGATTTACAACGTGGCTCGTTGCTTCCTCGTGATGCGTCCAGATCTACAACGTGGCTCGTTGTTGCCTCGTGATGCGTCCAGATCTACAACGTGGCTTTTTAACTGCCCTCTGACTTCAGGTTAGTGTGAGTAACAACGAATAGACGTGAAAGATGAACACACATGGATCAGGTGAAAGATGAACACACATGGATCAGGTGAAAGATGAACACACATGGATCAGGTCTGCCAACAATAGCAGCCTTCTGTGTTTTGACCCCTGACCCCGAATGTCCACTTAGTCACTAAATCCAGAACTCAAAATACCGGTATTGTTCTGGATCAATGCTGTTCTTAGTGAATGATGCTAACTGTAGCCTACTGTCTGTCATTCACTAATCTCGATAGAACCAAAAGGGTCTGTCTGTAGTGTTGTCTGGAGGGGTCTGTCAAATCACATTTTATTTGTCACACATACACATGGTTAGCAGATGTTAATGCGAGTGTAGCGAAATGCTTGTGCTTCTAGTTCCGACAATGAAGTGATAACCAACAAGTAATCTAACTAACAATTCCAAAACTACTGACTTATACACAGTGTAAGGGGATAAAGAATATGTACATAAGGATATATGAATGAGTGATGGTACAGAGCAGCATACAGTAGATGGTATCGAGTACAGTATATACATATGAGATGAGTATGTAGACAAAGTAAACAAAGTGGCATAGTTAAAGTGGCTAGTGATACATGTATTACATAAGGATGCAGTCGATGATGTAGAGTACAGTATATACGTATGCATATGAGATGAATAATGTAGGGTAAGTAACATTATATAAGGTAGCATTGTTTAAAGTGGCTAGTGATATATTTACATCAATTCCCATTATTAAAGTGGCTGGAGTTGGGTCAGTGTCAATGACAGTGTGTTGGCAGCAGCCACTCAATGTTAGTGGTGGCTGTTTAACAGTCTGATGGCCTTGAGATAGAAGCTGTTTTTCAGTCTCTCGGTCCCAGCTTTGATGCACCTGTACTGACCTCGCCTTCTGGATGATAGCGGGGTGAACAGGCAGTGGTTCGGGTGGTTGATGTCCTTGATGATCTTTATGGCCTTCCTGTGACATCGGGTGGTGTAGGTGTCCTGGAGGGCAGGTAGTTTGCCCCCGGTGATGCGTTGTGCAGACCTCACTACCCTCTGGAGAGCCTTACGGTTGAGGGCGGAGCAGTTGCCGTACCAGGCGGTGATACAGCCCGCCAGGATGCTCTCGATTGTGCATCTGTAGAAGTTTGTGAGTGCTTTTGGTGACAGGGCCGAATGACAGGCCGAATTTCTTCAGCCTCCTGAGGTTGAAGAGGCGCTGCTGCGCTGGAGGGTCTTCTTCACGAGCTGTCAGTGTGAGTGTACCAATTCAGTTTGTCTGTGATGTGTATGCCGAGGAACTTAAAACTTGCTACCCTCTCCACTACTGTTCCATCGATGTGGATAGGGGGGTGTTCCCTCTGCTGTTTCCTGTAGTGTTGTCTAGAGGGGTCTGTCTGTAGTGTTGTCTGGAGGGGTCTGTCTGTAGTGTTGTCTAGAGGGGTCTGTAGTGTTGTCTAGAGGGGTCTGTCTGTAGTGTTGTCTAGAGGGGTCTGTCTGTATTGTTGTCTAGAGGGGTCTGTCTGTAGTGTTGTCTGGAGGGGTCTGTAGTGTTGTCTAGAGGGGTCTGTCTGTAGTGTTGTCTGGAGGGGTCTGTAGTGTTGTCTAGAGGGGTCTGTCTGTAGTGTTGTCTAGAGGGGTCTGTCTGTAGTGTTGTCTAGAGGGGTCTGTCTGTAGTGTTGTCTAGAGGGGTCTGTCTGTAGTGTTGTCTAGAGGGGTCTGTCTGTATTGTTGTCTGGAGGGGTCTGTCTGTAGTGTTGTCTAGAGGGGTCTGTCTGTAGTGTTGTCTAGAGGGGTCTGTCTGTAGTGTTGTCTAGAGGGGTCTGTCTGTATTGTTGTCTGGAGGGGTCTGTCTGTAGTGTTGTCTAGAGGGGTCTGTCTGTAGTGTTGTCTAGAGGGGTCTGTCTGTAGTGTTGTCTGGAGGGGTCTGTCTAGTGTTTTCTAGAGGGGTCTGTCTGTAGTGTTGTCTGGAGGGGTCTGTCTAGTGTTTTCTAGAGGGGTCTGTCTGTAGTGTTGTCTAGAGGGGTCTGTCTGTAGTGTTGTCTAGAGGGGTCTGTCTGTAGTGTTGTCTGGAGGGGTCTGTCTGTAGTGTTGTCTGGAGGGGTCTGTCTGTCTGTAGTGTTGTCTAGAGGGGTCTGTCTGTGTTGTCTGGAGTGTTGTCTAGAGGGGTCTGTCTGTAGTGTTGTCTGGAGGGGTCTGTCTGTCTGGAGGGTCTGTCTGTAGTGTTGTCTAGAGGGGTCTGTCTGTAGTGTTGTCTAGAGGGGTCTGTCTGTAGTGTTGTCTAGAGGGGTCTGTCTGTAGTGTTGTCTAGAGGGGTCTGTCTGTAGTGTTGTCTAGAGGGGTCTGTCTGTAGTGTTGTCTAGAGGGGTCTGTCTGTAGTGTTGTCTAGAGGGGTCTGTCTGTAGTGTTGTCTGCCCCAGGACCGTGATCCCAGGCCTGTCCGGCTTCCCTCTGAGGAAACACTGCTGCTGGTTGATAGTGCGACTCATTACAGAAGTCGTCTTTGAGGACAGTCATGTCTTGTATTCAAAATGAGGATCATAAAAGAGGTTTCCCATGATGCAATTCAACTGATATGCCACACAGAGCCATGTAAGAATCAATGTGGCTCCCTTTAATGAACAACATGAGAGAGGCTGATTGCTGGGTTAAGTAACGAGAGGTGTAGTGATGTTAAGATGAGCTGACCACTCGAGACCCACTGGATCCTGGCCAGCAGGGGAGAAGACAGGAAGTACACTGTCACCGCCCTCCGAGTCAGCCCTGTAGCCATATCAACGCCCTTAGCCATACAGACACACATTTAAAATTCTGATATCGCTAACATCTCCATGAGCTCAATCGCCCTCATTCCCTTCAGGCAGACCTCGGTTCAAATAGTATCTGAAATATTGTTTGATTGAGCTGAAATAATTATTGATTGAGCTTGCCTGGCACAATATAATCAATAGAAGGAAAAAAACTTAAGTGCAAACGCTGCTCACTGTCACTACTGATGAGCTGTCTGTTCCTGACCACTGAGTGGATCCAACAGGAGGTTCTCCCTCACCGCCCTCAGTCTGCCCTGTGGCGATATCAATGCCCTGCGGCCCCCAGAATTCCAGACACACCTCCCTTAAAGCTACAGTCTGGGGTTCGAAAAACAACAACGCGACTGCCCCGCCTCTTATTTTGGTATAAGTCTGAGAAATGGGATCCATTTAATGTAACCCCTCCTATAGTCACAGAGACAGTTATAAGGTCAACCATCAATGGTACTCTACCTCTTTTAAAGAACCGCTCAGTCCTTCTTTTGAAGAACCGCTCTCCTTCTTTTAAAGAACCGCTAAGTCCTTCTTTTAAAGAACCACTCAGTCCTTCTTTTAAAGAACCGCTCAGTCCTCTTTTAAAGAACCGATCTCAGTCCTTTTAAAGAACCACTAAGTCCTTCTTTTAAAGAACCACTCAGTCCTTCTTTTAAAGAACCGATCCCAGTCCTCCTGTAAAGAACCGATCCCAGTCCTCCTGTAAAGAACCGATCCCAGTCCTCCTGTAAAGAACCGATCCCAGTCCTCCTGTAAAGAACCGATCCAAGTCCTCCTGTAAAGAACCGATCCAAGTCCTCCTGTAAAGAACCGATCCCAGTCCTCCTTTAAAGAACCGATCCCAGTCCTCCTTTAAAGAACCGATCCCAGTCCTCCTGTAAAGAACCGATCCCAGTCCTCCTGTAAAGAACCGATCCCAGTCCTCCTGTAAAGAACCGATCCCAGTCCTCCTGTAAAGAACCAATCCCAGTCCTCCTGTAAAGAACCGATCCCAGTCCTCCTTTAAAGAACAGCTCCCAGTCCTCCCGTAAAGAACCAATCCCAGTCCTCCCGTAAAGAACCGATCCCAGTCCTCCTTTAAAGAACCGATCCCAGTCCTCCTTTAAAGAACCGATCCCAGTCCTCCTGTAAAGAACCGATCCCAGTCCTCCTTTAAAGAACCGATCCCAGTCCTCCTGTAAAGAACCGATCCCAGTCCTCCTGTAAAGAACCGATCCCAGTCCTCCTGTAAAGAACCGATCCCAGTCCTCTTTAAATTACCAAAATAATTATTTGTATTCCCACTGCCCCTGACTTTGAATGAGGACTCAACTCTTTTGCCAGTTCACTTCACCCATGTTGTGGTCCGAGTCCTGTTTGCATTCACATTGTTATGTTAAGAAAGGAATCAAGATATTTTTCCAACATTCACTCAATGCATTCTGGGTTTTTACAAAGAGCAGGACAAGCTATTTCATCAGAATGTGTTATCAGACAGCTAGATATACCTACTTACATTTGGAAGCTAATAGATTGCATTTACAGTGGGGCAAAAAAGTATTTAGTCAGCCACCAATTGTGCAAGTTCTCCCACTTAAAAAGATGAGAGGCCTGTAATTTTCATCATAGGTACACTTCAACTATGACAGACAAAATGAGAAAAAAAATCCAGAAAATCACATTGTAGGATTTTTTATGAATTTATTTGCAAATTATGGTGGAAAATAAGTATTTGGTCAATAACAAAAGTTTATCTCAATACTTTGTTATATACCCTTTGTTGGCAATGACAGAGGTCAAAAGTTTTCACAAGGTTTTCACATACTGTTGCTGGTATTTTGGCCCATTCCTCAATGCAGATCTCCTCTAGAGCAGTGATGTTTTGGGGCTGTTGCTGGGCAACACGGACTTTCAACTCCCTCCAAAGATTTTCTATGGGGTTGAGATCTGGAGACTGGTTAGGCCACTCCAGGACCTTGAAATGCTTCTTACGAAGCCACTCCTTCGTTGCCCGGGTGGTGTGTTTGGCATCATTGTCATGCTGAAAGACCCAGCCACGTTTCATCTTCAATTCCCTTGCTGATGGAAGGAGGTTTTCACTCAAAATCTTACGATACATGGCCCCATTCATTCTTTTCTTTACACGGATCAGTCGTCCTGGTCCCTTAGCAGAAAAACAGCCCCGAAGCATGATGTTTCCACCCCCATGCTTCACAGTAGGTATGGTGTTCTTTGGATGCAACTCAGCATTCTTTGTCCTCCAAACACGACGAGTTGAGTTTTTACCAAAAAGTTATATTTTGGTTTCATCTGACCATATGACATTCTCCCAATCTTCTTCTGGATCATCCAAATGCTCTCTAGCAAACTTCAGACGGGCCTGGACATGTACTGGCTTAAGCAGGGGGACACGTCTGGCACTGCAGGATTTGAGTCCCTGGCGGCATAGTGTGTTACTGATGGTAGGCTTTGTTACTTTGGTCCCAGCTCTCTGCAGGTCATTCACTAGGTCCCCCTGTGTGGTTCTGGGATTTTTGCTCACCGTTCTTGTGATCCTTTTGACCCCACGGGGTGAGATCTTGCGTGGAGCCCCAGATCGAGGGAGATTATCAGTGGTCTTGTATGTCTTCCATTTCCTAATAATTGCTCCCACAGTTGATTTCTTCAAACCAAGCTGCTTATGTGACAGGTTAAAGGAAATATTCATAGCCTGTTATACATTAAAAAAGTATTAGTAAGTTCATAGTATGTGAGGATCTTAAAACATCTAAGGTTAAAATATGCATTCAGTATTAGTTGATAGAGATTGATAACATTCATATAATTGTGTTAAAGTTAAAATCTGTCAAATGGTACGAATTGTGAGAGTAATGTGTAAACGTTATATTGATTACTTTATTTTGTGGTGCCTAAAAGTGTTAATCTGTGATCTACGAAATGCTCTTAATCTATGAGCCGGAGATCGATTGCTCTGGTCTCCACCCATATTCCTGGGGGAAAATCGCGGTCTTTTCTCATTACACTAAACGTTGAATTGAGAATACAACACCGTATCACTGTCGTGATTATTTCTCCCCTGTTTTGTTTTCTCTGCCACTGTTCATCTCTGTCATTTCGTCTTTAATTCCGACATGCCGCCATCTTCTAACTCTGCTACTTCCTCTCTTTCAAGGAACATCATAATGCGAGTCATTAATGCTATGCAGGATTTGTCTTTAACATCTTTTCTCTGTTCGCCTGATATTTCAAGGAAATCACATATCTCTAGTAATTTGTCTTTAGTCAGGGTGTGCAATTCTCCTACTACCTCTTCCTGTAGTTCTTCCAAGGCGCTTGTCATGTTGACAGAACAGGAGGAACTTTTACTGTGCAGGAGTTGACTCTGAATTAGATGGTCCTTACTGTCTCTGATGGTCGATCAATGGCCTCAGTTGACACGTACTTTAACCACTAACTTCCAGCTTCCCTCGAACAGCAACACTTTCCTCACTGCAGCCTGCCTGAGTTGTTATGTGGAGATTTAGCTGGCTCGGAATTCAGCGACCAGGGTGTGGAAACTGGACATCTGAGCAGCTATCTCAACGGAGCCTCCAAAAATGTTACGCCCCTGAAAACAGGGGAGAAATAATCACGACAGTGATACGGTGTTGTATTCTCAATTCAACGTTTAGTGTAATGAGAAAATAATATTTCCTTTAACCTGTCACACTTACCTATTGCAGATTCAGCCTTCCCAGCCTGGTGCAGGTCTACAATTTTGTTTCTGGTGTCCTTTGACAGCTCTTTGGTCTTGGCCATAGTGGAGTTTGGAGTGTGACTGTTTGAGGTTGTGGACAGGTGTCTTTTATACTGATAACAAGTTCAAACAGTTGCCATTAATACAGGTAACGAGTGGAGGACAGAGGAGCCTCTTAAAGAAGAGTTACAGGTCTGTGAGAGCCAGAAATCTTGCTTGTTTGTAGGTGACCAAATACTTATTTTCCACCATAATTTGCAAATAAATTAATAAAAAAATCATAGAAAATCTTTGGAGGGAGTTGAAAGTCCGTGTTGCCCAGCAACAGCCCCAAAACATCACTGCTCTAGAGGAGATCTGCATGGAGGAATGTGCCAAAATACCAGCAACAGTGTTTGAAAACCTTGTGGAGACTTACAGAAAACGTTTGACCTCTGTCATTGCCAACAAAGGGTATATAACAAAGTATTGAGATAAACTTTTGTTATTGACCAAATACTTATTTTCCACCATAATTGGTAAATAAATTGATTAAAAATCCTACAATGTGATTTTCTGGATTTTTTTTCTCATTTTGTCTGTCATAGTTGAAGTGTACCTATGATGAAAATTACAGGCCTCTCTCATCTTTGGGAGAACTTGCACCATTGGTGGCTGACTAAATACTTTTTTGCCCCATTGTATGTCAGTAGTCTAGTGTGAGGGGTTATGTCAGTAGTCTAATGGGAGGGGTTATGACAGTAGTCTAGTGGGAGGGGTTATATCAGTAGTCTAGTGGGAGGGGTTATAACAGTAGTCTAGTGGGAGGGGTTATGTCAGTAGTCTAGTGTGAGGGGTTATATCAGTAGTCTAGTGTGAGGGGTTATATCAGTAGTCTAGTGGGAGGGGTTATGACAGTAGTCTAGTGTGAGGGGTTATAACAGTAGTCTAGTGTGAGGGGTTATAACAGTAGTCTAGTGGGAGGGGTTATAACAGTAGTCTAGTGTGAGGGGTTATATCAGTAGTCTAGTGTGAGGGGTTGTGTCAGTAGTCTAGTGTGAGGGGTTATGACAGTAGTCTAGTGGGAGGGGTTATATCAGTAGTCTAGTGGGAGGGGTTATATCAGTAGTCTAGTGGGAGGGGTTATGACAGTAGTCTAGTGGGAGGGGTTATAACAGTAGTCTAGTGGGAGGGGTTATGTCAGTAGTCTATTGGGAGGGGTTATATCAGTAGTCTAGTGTGAGGGGTTGTGTCAGTAGTCTAGTGGGAGGGGTTATATCAGTAGTCTAGTGTGAGGGGTTATGACAGTAGTCTAGTGGGAGGGGTTATATCAGTAGTCTATTGGGAGGGGTTATAACAGTAGTCTAGTGGGAGGGGTTATATCAGTAGTCTAGTGGGAGGGGTTATATCAGTAGTCTAGTGTGAGGGGTAATGTCAGTAGTCTAGTGTGAGGGGTTATGACAGTAGTCTAGTGGGAGGGGTTATATCAGTAGTCTAGTGGGAGGGGTTATATCAGTAGTCTAGTGGGAGGGGTTATGACAGTTGTCTAGTGGGAGGGGTTTTGACAGTCGTCTAGTGGGAGGGGTTATGACAGTAGTCTAGTGGGAGGGGTTATATCAGTAGTCTAGTGGGAGGGGTTATATCAGTAGTCTAGTGTGAGAGGTTATGACAGTAGTCTAGTGGGAGGGGTTATGACAGTAGTCTAGTGGGAGGGGTTATGTCAGTAGTCTAGTGGGAGGGGTTATGACAGTAGTCTAGTGGGAGGGGTTATGACAGTAGTCTAGTGGGAGGGGTTATAACAGTAGTCTAGTGGGAGGGGTTATGTCAGTAGTCTAGTGGGAGGGGTTATGTCAGTAGTCTAGTGGGAGGGGTTATGTCAGTAGTCTAGTGGGAGGGGTTATGACAGTAGTCTAGTGGGAGGGGTTATGACAGTAGTCTAGTGGGAGGGGTTATGACAGTAGTCTAGTGGGAGGGGTTGTGACAGTAGTCTAGTGTGAGGGGTTATGTCAGTAGTATAGTGTGAGGGGTTATAACAGTAGTCTAGTGTGAGGGGTTGTGTCAGTAGTCTAGTGTGAGGGTTATGACAGTAGTCTAGTGTGAAGGGTAATGACAGTAGTCTAGTGGGAGGGGTAATGTCAGTAGTCTAGTGGGAGGGGTTATATCAGTAGTCTAGTGGGAGGGGTTATGACAGTAGTCTAGTGGGAGGGGTTATGACAGTAGTCTAGTGGGAGGGGTTATGACAGTAGTCTAGTGTGAGGGGTTGTGTCAGTAGTATAGTGTGAGGGGTTATAACAGTAGTCTAGTGTGAGGGGTTGTGTCAGTAGTCTAGTGTGAGGGGTTATGACAGTAGTCTAGTGTGAGGGGTTATGACAGTAGTCTAGTGGGAGGGGTAATGTCAGTAGTCTAGTGGGAGGGGTTATATCAGTAGTCTAGTGTGAGGGGTTATATCAGTAGTCTAGTGGGAGGGGTTATGACAGTAGTCTAGTGTGAGGGGTTATATCAGTAGTCTGGTGGGAGGGGTTATATCAGTAGTCTAGTGGGAGGGGTTATGACAGTAGTCTAGTGGGAGGGGTTATGACAGTAGTCTGCTAAATGACTTAAATGTCTAGTGTGAGGGGTTATATCAGTAGTCTGGTGGGAGGGGTTATATCAGTAGTCTAGTGGGAGGGGTTATGTCAGTAGTCTGGTGGGAGGGGTAATGTCAGTAGTCTAGTGGGAGGGGTTATATCAGTAGTCTGGTGGGAGGGGTTATATCAGTAGTCTAGTGGGAGGGGTTATGTCAGTAGTCTAATGGGAGGGGTTATATCAGTAGTCTAGTGTGAGGGGTTATAACAGTAGGGGAGGTTAGCATTTTAAATCATACCCCCAAGACATGCTATCCTCTCACCATTACAATAACAGGGAAGGTTAGCATTTTATATCATACACCCAAGACATGCTAACCTCTCACCAATACAATAACAGGGGAGGTTAGCATTTTATATCATACCCCCAAGACATGCTAACCTCTCACCATTACAATAACAGGGGAGGTTAGCATTTTATATCATACACCCAAGACATGCTAACCTCTCACCATTACAATAACAGGGGAGGTTAGCATTTTATATCATACCCCCAGGACATGCTAACCTCTCACCATTACAATAACAGGGGAGGTTAGCATTTTATATCATACACCCAAGACATGCTAACCTCTCACCATTACAATAACAGGGGAGGTTAGCATTTTATATCATAGCCCCAAGACATGCTAACCTCTCACCATTACAATAACAGGGGAGGTTAGCATTTTATATCATAGCCCCAAGACATGCTAACCTCTCACCACTACAATAACAGGGGAGGTTAGCATTTTATATCATAGCCCCAAGACATGCTAACCTCTCACCACTACAATAACAGGGGAGGTTAGCATTTTTTGGTAGGGTATGATAGACACACAAATAACTTTCTCACTCATCATTATACACGCTTCATTCAGGATTCTCCTAAATCATGGTAGCATCCACATTTAATGTATTAGTGTTTATAAAGGAATATAAATTTCTATTTACAATAAAAGTGACTTCCAAAATGACATATTATTTATCATTCATTTCTACTGGGCACAATGTCATCAAAACAACAACCCAAATCAAACAGCCAATGACAAACAGCCAATGACAAACAGCCAATGACAAACAGCCAATGAGTGTGTAGAGTCTCAAGAGAGTCTTAGACACAACAACTCAAATCAAACAGCCAATGACAAACAGCCAATGAGTGTGTAGAGTCTCAAGAGAGTCTTAGACACAACAACTCAAATCAAACAGCCAATGACAAACAGCCAATGACAAACAGCCAATGAGTGTGTAGAGTCTCAAGAGAGTCTTAATCAGTAGGTGCTCTGTGCTTTAATACCACAGGTGAATATCGACCCAATACTTTTGATCACTTAAAATGGATGAACAAAAAAAAGTGCTGTAATTTCTACACGGTTCACCTGATGTGGATTAAAATACCCGCAAATTAAAGCTGATTTGTCTGCACTGTGACCTCATAGTCATTGTATCGTTTCAAATCCTGGAGTGCAGAACCAAAACATCAACAACGTTTTCACTGACCCAGTACAGGGAAGATACCCAGCGTCTGGTGATGTTACAGGCCTGGCAGAGCATCACCAGGGAAGATACCCAGCATCTGGTGATGTTACAGGCCTGGCAGAGCATCACCAGGGAAGAAACCCAGCGTCTGGTGACGTTACAGGCCTGGCAGAGCATCGCCAGGGAAGATACCCAGCGTCTGGTGACGTTACAGGCCTGGCAGAGCATCGCCAGGGAAGATACCCAGCATCTGGTGATGTTACAGGCCTGGCAGAGCATCACCAGGGAAGATACCCAGCGTCTGGTGACGTTACAGGCCTGGCAGAGCATCGCCAGGGAAGATACCCAGCGTCTGGTGACGTTACAGGCCTGGCAGAGCATCACCAGGGAAGATACCCAGCATCTGGTGATGTTACAGGCCTGGCAGAGCATCGCCAGGGAAGATACCCAGCGTCTGGTGATGTTACAGGCCTGGCAGAGCATCGCCAGGGAAGATACCCAGCGTCTGGTGATGTTACAGGCCTGGCAGAGCATCACCAGGGAAGATACCCAGCGTCTGGTGACGTTACAGGCCTGGCAGAGCATCGCCAGGGAAGATACCCAGCGTCTGGTGACGTTACAGGCCTGGCAGAGCATCGCCAGGGAAGATACCCAGCGTCTGGTGACGTTACAGGCCTGGCAGAGCATCGCCAGGGAAGATACCCAGCGTCTGGTGACGTTACAGGCCTGGCAGAGCATCACCAGGAAAGATACCCAGTGTCTGGTGATGTTACAGGCCTGGCAGAGCATCACCAGGAAAGATACCCAGTGTATGGTGATGTCGATGCATGGCAGAGCATCACCAGGGAAGATACCCAGTGTATGGTGATGTCGATGCATGGCAGAGCATCACCAGGGAAGATACCCAGTGTATGGTGATGTCGATGCATGGCAGAGCATCACCAGGGAAGATACCCAGCGTCTGGTGATGTCGATGCATGGCAGAGCATCACCAGGGAAGATACCCAGCGTATGGTGATGTCGATGCATGGCAGAGCATCACCAGGGAAGATACCCAGCGTCTGGTGATGTCGATGCATGGCAGAGCATCACCAGGGAAGATACCCAGTGTATGGTGATGTCGATGCATGGCAGAGCATCACCAGGGAAGATACCCAGTGTATGGTGATGTTACAGGCCTGGCAGAGCATCACCAGGGAAGATACCCAGTGTATGGTGATGTCGATGCATGGCAGAGCATCACCAGGGAAGATACCCAGTGTATGGTGATGTCGATGCATGGCAGACTTCAAGCGGTCATTGCAAGCAAAGGATATGCGACCAAATATTAACAATGATTACTTTATTCTACATTGATAAACTGTCCAATGTTTTTTGATGCCTGAAAACTATGACTATGTACAAAAGCTTTCTTTTTCAATTTAAAGTTTTATTAAGTTTTCTTGTTTTTCAATCAACCAACAAAACACATTCCACATTCACAGATGTGGGAAAAAAAGGCTTAAAAATAAATTAAAAAGTCAAAAAATAATAATACATTTGAAAAAATAAATATAAAATTAAAAATGAATGATACACACACACACACACACACACACACACACACACACACACACACACACATACACACACACACACACACACACATACATACGCACATACACACACACACACACACACACACACACACACACACACACACACACATACATACGCACATACACACACACACACACACACACACATACATACGCACATACACACACACACACACACATACATATGCACACACACACACACACACACATACACACACACACACACACACACATACACACACACACACACACACACACACATACATACGCACACGTACTCAAAAACTAAATTAAAATAAAAACACAAAAAATATATATATACCACTTGCAGCAGCACTATCAAGGTTCTTATCAGCTATTTCAAGCATTCGCTGAGACGACGGGCCAATAATTCGTTTTTAGGTTTTACAGCACCTTACACAACATGTATCTGCGCATTTCCCTAGTCACCCCGTTCACTCTGTCCAGTTTGAAATATAGTTGAATAGTGGAGACCAGAGTCTATCAAACTTGGGCTGTCTCTTGTGGAGGTCTTAAGTGAGCTTTTCAAGAGGAAGAAAGTCAAAAATCTGGTCAATCCACATTTTAAATGTAGGAGGGGTATTAGAGGCCCACAATAGAAGAATACATTTCTTAGCAAAGTATGTAATAGTCATAAGCAAATTTTCTCTGTCAGGATCAAGAACAAAGTCCTGCTGGGCATTAAGAAGATAGATACATGGGGTCATATCAAACTGTACCTCTAGTATTTTCTGTGCAGCAGTATGTACAGATTGCCAGAATCTGTCAATCTCCCTACAGCTCCAAAATACATGCATATAGGTTCCACATTCAGAGGTACATCTTTTACAGTTAGGAGACATATCTGTTTTCATTCTATGGAGTCTCAAAGGAGTATAATAAAATTTGTACAAAAATTTGTAATTGGATTCTTTCATTTTTACATTGGTAGAGGAGCAGTATACCCTGTCGCAAACCTCCGCCCATAACTCATCACTGATAGTCAGACCAAGGTCCTTTTCCCAGATTATTTTCAAAGGAGTAAAGGAGGAGCTTCCTTTCTCAGAAAGGAGTCTATAGACGTAAGATATTTAGCCTTTAATGGATTGTGACAAGAAGGGTTTCAACTCAGTTCTAAACCTCCTCTTGGAGGTAAATGAGGAAATGACATATCTAATTTGAAGATATTTTAAAAAATGGGATCTTGGCATATCGAATTCCCTGCAGAGCTCTTGAAATGATTTCAGTGTAGTGGTTTTCTGATGAAATAGGTCTGAAAAGGTCCTGATTCCTAGAGTATGCCAAAGATTAAAGTTGGCATCCCTCAGGGCTTTTGGCAAGTCTGGGTTGCCTACTATAGGTGAGTGAGAACATATTTGGGAGGAAGTGCCCAGGTATTTCTTACAGTCCCTCCACGCTAGTAGGGTGCTGTAAATCACAAAGGTTTTGGCTATGTTGCCCACTTCACTAAAGTTATTAATGAATATAATTGAGCTTAAGGGCAATGAACCACAGGATTGGGCTTCTATCTGAATCCACGTTGACTCTTGTCTGTTTGTGATCCATGTTAGCATGTTGCGGATTTGGGCAGACCAGTAGTACAATTGAAGGGAGGGAAGGGCAAGACCACCTTTACATTCAGGTTTCGATAGAGTGGAAAACTTGATCCTAGGTTTTTTATTGCCCCATATAAATTTGGTGATGCTTTGGTTAGTTGTTTTTGAAGAAGGAAACTGGGAGATAGCATTGGAGCATCTGAAATAAGTAGTTCAGTCTAGGGAGGACGTTCATACGGATTACATTAATTCTTCCTACTAAGCTAATTGGGAGGGAGATCCAGGTTTGGAGATCGTTCTTGATTCGATACAGGAGTGGAAGATAATTTTCCTTAAAAAGGCTATTCAGATCTGGTGTTATGAAGATCCCGAGGTATTGAAACCCCTGTGTTTTCCATTGGAAAGGACAAAGTGTCTTCATAGAGCTGGTGAGTGTAATATTGAGAGGGCAGACAGTGGATTTGTTAAAATTGATCTTATAACCTGAGAACTTGCCATACTGGGCAATTGTGTCTAAAATGAGAGGGAGGGATTTCTCAGGGTTGGATATGTAGAGCAAGATATCATCCGCGTAAAGCGAAATCTTGTGCTGCAGGCCGCCTGCAGAAACACCCATAATACTTGGATTGCTCCTTATCAGCTCTGCCAGAGGCTCCGCCCCCAACAAGTAGAGCAGCGGGGACAGCGAGCACCCTTGTCTTGTGCCCCGTTCCAGAGGGAATCTGTCAGAGTTCAGTCCATTAGTAGTCACCATGGCATTTGGATGGGAGTATAGTGATTTGATCCATTTAATAAAATTTGGGCCCATATTGAACTTTTCTAAGACTGAAAACAGAAAGCTCCACTCCATCCTGTCAAACGCATTCTCAGCATCCAGTGAAGCCAGCAGGACAGGGGTCTTCTGTGCGTTTACTTGATCAATAATATCAAGAAGACGGCGAATGTTATCAGAAGAGTATCTGTCTCTAATAAATCCAGTTTGGTCCGCTTTTATTATTTTGGGAAGAAGAGTGTTTAGTGGTAATTATTTTATAGTCGAAATCCAACAAGCTTATGGGCCGGAAGGACGAGCAGGATAGGGGGTCCTTGTCCTTTTTTAGCAACACTGTAATGCGAGCTGTGTGCATTGAGTCTGGGAGAACTCAGTTTTTGCAAAAATCCTCCAGCATTGGCATGAAGATAGGGCTGAGCTGGGGCCAAAAAGCTTTGTAGAACTCTCTGAGGAATCCATCTGGGCCTGGGGACTTATTAGGTGGCATGGAGGTAATTGCCTCCAGGATCTCCTCAGGAGTGAAGGGGGAGTTGAAATCTTCTTGGTCGGTCTCTGATAGTTTAGGTAGCGAGATTCCCTCTAGGAAAGAGTGGAGTTCTGCCTCCGTGTGTTTTCTCTCAGAGGTATATAGTTTGCAGTAAAAATCATGAAAAGTGGAGTACGTGATGCCGCGGAGCTGAGCAGACGTTGACAAACCGAGCTCTTTAAAGTTATTCTATTTTTACCTAAATAACAACGTTGAAACAATATTCTAACATCGGCTGATAAATTGTCAAGTACTTACCTTCCCAAAGAGCCATGGACCTCCGACCGAGAGGCAAGAAGGACGACCAAAACGTCGTTGATTCCCAAGATAACGATAACGCTACAGCTAGCAAGATTAGCATTAGCCCTCATAACTCAGACGACAGTTCCAGACTGTTGCTCTCAGCAGCCTCTTGCGAGCCTGCCGACATGCTGGCTACTCTCCTCCGGGAAATTCAGGATGGTAACAGAGGTCTTTCTCTGAAAATTGATAAGAAATCGGCTGAACTCCATTCTTCCATTGACGACCTGAAATCCTCCATGAATGATCTCCTTTTGAGAACGACTGAGGCAGAGTTGCGCATTAGCACAGGTGAAGATACCATCGCTAGACATGACCAGGTCTTGACACAACTGCAAAGGACAATGCCTACCTCAAAAACAAGGTAGATCAGATGGAGAACCAGAGTAGGCGTAGTAATATCCGTGTGGTGGGATTGAAAGAGGACAGCGAGGGCCGTGACCCGGTCCGTTTCTTCACTCAATGGATCCCGGAGGTCCTAGGCATAATCAACTTCACCAAGCCGCTGGAAATCGAACACGCCCACAGAACATCAGCGCCGAAACCCCGGCCAGATGAACCCCCACGAGCCGTCCTGATCAGGTTCCTCCGTTTCCAAGACAGAGAGAAGATACTGCAACTCGCAAGAGCCAAAGGGGACTTCACCATCGATGGAAAGAGGGTCAGCCTTTTCCCAGATATGAGCACGGATCTCGCCAGACGCCGCAAGCAGTTCAGACCTGCCGCCAAAGCACTGAAGGAGAAGAACATCACCGGCTACCTCATCCATCCTGCGCGGATGAAAGTTCAGTACAAAGGCCGAAGCCATCTCTATAACACACCGGGAGAAGTGCACACTTTTCTCAAAGAACTGAGCAACGTCTGAGCCAGGACGGTCTCTCTGGGGGATAAGATGCAACGTCTGAGCCAGGACGGTCTCTCTGGGGGATAAGATGCAACGTCTGAGCCAGGACGGTCTCTCTGGGGGATAAGATGCAACGTCTGAGCCAGGACGGTCTCTCTGGGGGATAAGATGCAACGTCTGAGCCAGGACGGTCTCTCTGGGGGATAAGATGCAACGTCTGAGCCAGGACGGTCTCTCTGGGGGATAAGATGCAACGTCTGAGCCAGGACGGTCTCTCTGGGGGATAAGATGCAACGTCTGAGCCAGGACGGTCTCTCTGGGGGATAAGATGCAACGTCTGAGCCAGGACGGTCTCTCTGGGGGATAAAATGCAGTTGGTTTGTTTTCTCTTATCCGGATTGAACTGCTGGTATCTCCCGGTCACTTTAATTGATTTGTACATTTTCAACTAACCGTATCTTCCCGGGGTGAGTTCTATTACATTTACAGGAGAGTATATTTTGGTTTAGTCCATATCTACTGGGCGAAGCAATAAGTGGGTTTAGGCCCACTGCTTTCCCCCTTATTTATGTTCATCTTTCGTAAAGAGACTCAAGCATCCCTTACCGTGGGCAGTAAATATTCAGCCATAAATATCTATTCACAACGTTTGTTTTCAATTTAGAGAGCTCGCAGGTTTTAGTTTACGCCAAGGTTTAGCTAGTAAGAGCAAGATGGAAAGCGAGCAGCAACGTATCTCTACAAGTGTATTCATGTTTGATTGTTGGGACTGTTGTTCTAGTCTGACAATCGGGGTGGGTGGGATTTTTATTATTTTTTTCTTCCTTTTTTCTATGTTTATTGTTTCCTTCCTAAAGAGACACACAGGTCACTTTTGTGCTCAAACCAAAGTTAAAACATTTCCTAATTATCTGCATATGCTAGATTTCTATTCAGTTACATATTTGAAACCCAACCTATGCTTAATCCACTAAAATATGTCACATTCAACGTAAAAGGTCTTAACAGCCCGATTAAAAGGAAAAAAATCTATACATACCTTAAGAAATTAAAGGCTGACATTGTGTTTTTACAAGAAACACATCTTACAGCCAGTGAACACAAGAAATTGAAGAGGGAATGGGTAGGACACGTTTTTGCATCCTCTTTTAACTCCAAAGCAAGAGGAACTGCAATTTTGATAAGTAGACTCATCCCCTTCTGCGTCAACAACACCATCTCTGATCCCTCTGGCAGGTTTGTTTTGGTGCAGGGGCATATGTTTTCAGAGTCTTGGACCCTATTGAATATTTATGCTCCTAACTTCGATGACCATATGTTTATCCAGAATGTCTTCCTTCAGGTTGCTCAAGCACCACCAGGATGGCTACTGGTTGGAGGAGATTTTAATTTTTGCTTAGATACAGTTCTTGATAGGTCTTCTGATAAACCCTCATTTCTTACCAAAGCCGGTATTATCAATCTCCATTCCTACCAAGGTAAATGGAGCATATAGATGGAGACTAAATTCTACACTCCTAAAGCAACCTGAATTTTGTGCATTCATCAAAGAGCAGATCAATATTTTTACTTTGACAAACAAACCCTCTGCTGCTGACAGCTTCATTCTTTGGGACACATTGAAGGTCTATCTGAGGGGACAGATTATTTCCTATACTAAAGGGCTGAAGAAAAAACACGGTGCGGAACTGAGTGCCCTTGAATCTGAAATCTCCGAGCTAGAGAAAACCTACCAAAGAGGCCCGACTAAAGATCTATACGGGCTTTTGGTAAATAAAAACTTAAATATAATATTCTGAACACATATCAAGCTGAGAGGGCCATCACTAAATCAAAACAGCGTTATTATGAGCTTGGAGAGAAAGCTCACAAAGTATTGGCATGGCAACTGAAAGCAGAGGAAAGTTAGAGGACAATTAATGCTATAGAAACTCTTACTAATGAGATATCTTTCAACCCTACTGTAATTAATAATACTTTTAAGAAATACTATGAAGACCTCTACACTTCCCAATCAAGCGATGATCTATCAGAGATCGACTCCTTTCTCTCCTCTCTCAACCTCCCATGCCTGTCAGGGGAAGACAGCGAGCGCCTGAGTGAACACTTCTCAGTTCCTGAATTGTTGGAGGCCATTAAATCCTTACCTTCTAATAAATCTCCTGGGGAGGATGGCTTCCCTCCAGAGTTCTATAAAGAATTTAGGGAGCTGTTGGTCCCCTACCTTATGGAGGTACTTAAAAAAGCCAGAGAAGGCAACTGCTTTCCAGAGTCCTTCTCTCAAGCAGTGATTACTGTAATCCACAAGAAAGGGAAAAACCCGCTAAAGTGCGCCTCCTACAGACCAATCTCTCTCCTTAACACAGATTGTAAACTGGTCACCAAGATGCTATCTAAGAGACTGGAGTCATGTCTTCCCCTGTTGGTCAACCCAGATCAGACTGGCTTCATAATTCATAGATTGTCCTCCAATAATCTCAGAAGGTTCTTTGATATAATTCACCTTACTAACAAAAACAAAATACCTAGTGTCGCAGTCTCCCTCGACGCTGAAAAGGCCTTTGATAGGGTCGAATGGCCACACCTCTTTCGCGTCTTGGAAAAGTTCGGTTTAGGTACCGTGTTTGTAAATTTGATAAAATCACTCTACAAATCTCCTAAAGCTAGGATTGCTACCAATGGGATTACTTCCTCCTCTTTCCCTCTTTATAGGGGGAACAGACAAGGTTGCCCAATTAGCCCCCACCTCTTTGCCCTCGCCATCGAACCGTTGGCTGAGGCTATTAGAACGTGTCCTGACATACATGGCTTTGAGGTGGGCCCCCATACCCATAAATTATCACTCTTTGCGGACGACCTTATCTTATTTCTAACAAGCCCAGAACACTCCCTCTCTCACTTGCAGATCCTACTACAGTGTTATAGTTCTTTCTCTGGATATAAGGTCAATTTTGATAAAAGCGAAATCTTACCGTTGTCTGTCTTTGACCATCATACCATCAAGCACAAGTTTCCTTTCAGATGGTCGCCTATGGGCTTCACATATTTGGGCATAATGGTGGATGGTAACCTGAACAACCTCTATAAACTCAATCTGGCCAGTTTGTTGCAAAAGGTGGAGGTTGACCTTTGTAAATGGATGGACTTACCTCTCACTCTACTGTAAATGGATGGACTTACCTCTCACTCTACTGTAAATGGATGGACTTACCTCTCACTCTACTGTAAATGGATGGACTTACCTCTCACTCTACTGTAAATGGATGGACTTACCTCTCACTCTACTGGGTAGAATCAATATAATTAAAACGAATGTCCTGCCCAGGTTTCTATATCCGTTTCAATCTCTCCCTATCCCTGTTCCCGCAGCATTTTTTTCCTCTCTCGACAAGCTGACCAGACGGTTTATCTGGCACGGCAAACCCCCTAGGGTTGGCCTGGATAAACTGACCCTTGATTACAGTCAAGGGGGCTTAAACCTCCCCAGTTTTAGAATGTACTACTGGGCTGCACAGTCTAGGTTTCTGGCTCAGAGGTTTGACAATGGTCCCTCTCCCTCATGGTTGAACATTGAAAAGCTTGAGGTAAATGATGACACTGGGTCAGATTTGTTTTACAAATGGGACAGAAAATCTATAAAAACCATCACAGACAACCCTTTAATCATACATTCTGTCCTGGCATGGTGCAAACTGCATGAGCTGTTCGGACGAGGGGGATTCCTTTCCCCTAAAACCCCTTTGCACTTGATGGTTTTTGCAACTGCACTTGAAGAAACATTCAAAGTTCTTGAAATGTTCTGTATTAACTGACCTTCATGTCTTAAAGTAATGATGGACTGTCATTTCTCTTTGCTTATTTGAGCAGTTCTGGACATAATATGGACTTGGTCTTTTACCAAATAGGACAATCTTCTGTATACCACCCCTACCTTGTCACAACACAACTGATTGGCTCAAACGCATTAAGAAGGAAAGAAATTCCACAAATTAACTTTTAACAAGTCACACCTGTTAATTGCAATGCATTCCAGGTGACTACCCCATGAAGCTGGTTGAGAGAATGACAAGAGTGCCTTGATGACAGCTTTGCACAAAGAGTGGCTACTTGGAAGAATCTCAAACATAAAATATGTTTTAAACACTTTTTTGGTTACTACATGATTCCATATGTGTTATTTCATAGTGTTGATATGTAGGTGTATCCAAACTTTTGACTGGTACTGTATATATTCTGCATTCTGACATTGCTTGTTCAGATATTTCTAGATTTTTTTCTTAATACATTTTTGGGGGATTTGTATGTATTGTTAGATATTACTAAAGCTTTAAACATAAGCATTTCGCTGCGCCTGCAATAACATCTGCAAAATATATGTACGTGTTTAGTGAAAATGCTTAACAATCATTAACTACAGTTTTAACACAGCAGCTGTTGTGGAACACTGTGATCCTGATTCCCTCAGCCAGCTCTCTGTGATCCTGATTCCCTCAGCCAGCTCTCTGTGATCCTGATTCCCTCAGCCAGCTCTCTATGATCCTGATTCCCTCAGCCAGCTCTCTGTGATCCTGATTCCCTCAGCCAGCTCTCTGTGATCCTGATTCCCTCAGCCAGCTCTCTATGATCCTGATTCCCTCAGCCAGCTCTCTGTGATCCTGATTCCCTCAGCCAGCTCTCTGTGATCCTGATTCCCTCAGCCAGCTCTCAGTGATCCTGATTCCCTCAGCCAGCTCTCTGTGATCCTGATTCCCTCAGCCAGCTCTCTGTGATCCTGATTCCCTCAGCCAGCTCTCTGTGATCCTGATTCCCTCAGCCAGCTCTCTGTGATCCTGATTCCCTCAGCCAGCTCTCAGTGATCCTGATTCCCTCAGCCAGCTCTCTGTGATCCTGATTCCCTCAGCCAGCTCTCTGTGATCCTGATTCCCTCAGCCAGCTCTCAGTGATCCTGATTCCCTCAGCCAGCTCTCAGTGATCCTGATTCCCTCAGCCAGCTCTCTGTGATCCTGATTCCCTCAGCCAGCTCTCAGTGATCCTGATTCCCCAGCCAGCTCTCTGTGATCCTGATTCCCTCAGCCAGCTCTCTGTGATCCTGATTCCCTCAGCCAGCTCTCAGTGATCCTGATTCCCCAGCCAGCTCTCTGTGATCCTGATTCCCTCAGCCAGCTCTCTGTGATCCTGATTCCCTCAGCCAGCTCTCTGTGATCCTGATTCCATCAGCCAGCTCTCTGTGATCCTGCTTCCCTCAGCCAGCTCTCAGTGATCCTGATTCCCTCAGCCAGCTCTCTGTGATCCTGATTCCCTCAGCCAGCTCTCTGTGATCCTGATTCCCTCAGCCAGCTCTCTGTGATCCTGATTCCCTCAGCCAGCTCTCTGTGATCCTGATTCCCTCAGCCAGCTCTCTGTGATCCTGATTCCCAGCCAGCTCTCTGTGATCCTGATTCCCTCAGCCAGCTCTCAGTGATCCTGATTCCCTCAGCCAGCTCTCTGTGATCCTGATTCCCTCAGCCAGCTCTCTGTGATCCTGATTCCCTCAGCCAGCTCTCAGTGATCCTGATTCCCTCAGCCAGCTCTCAGTGATCCTGATTCCCTCAGCCAGCTCTCTGTGATCCTGATTCCCTCAGCCAGCTCTCAGTGATCCTGATTCCTCAGCCAGCTCTCTGTGATCCTGATTCCCTCAGCCAGCTCTCAGTGATCCTGATTCCCTCAGCCAGCTCTCTGTGATCCTGATTCCCTCAGCCAGCTCTCTGTGATCCTGATTCCCTCAGCCAGCTCTCAGTGATCCTGATTCCCTCAGCCAGCTCTCTGTGATCCTGATTCCCTCAGCCAGCTCTCTGTGATCCTGATTCCCTCAGCCAGCTCTCTGTGATCCTGATTCCCTCAGCCAGCTCTCTGTGATCCTGATTCCATCAGCCAGCTCTCTGTGATCCTGCTTCCCTCAGCCAGCTCTCAGTGATCCTGATTCCCTCAGCCAGCTCTCTGTGATCCTGATTCCCTCAGCCAGCTCTCTGTGATCCTGATTCCCTCAGCCAGCTCTCTGTGATCCTGATTCCCTCAGCCAGCTCTCTGTGATCCTGATTCCCTCAGCCAGCTCTCTGTGATCCTGATTCCCTCAGCCAGCTTTAAGTTACACGACACCACTGGCAGAACTAAGGGGATGTTCACAGCCTATGCAGTAATGTGAATCTGAAATGGCACCTTTTTCCCCTATATAGGGCACTACTTCAGACTATGGCACTAGGGTGCCATTTCTGACACAGACATGCCTTTAATGAATAGCTCAAGCTGCTCTCAGGACTACAGAACACAGCAGGAAGAGAAGCAGAGTGACCCAGACTAGCCATGCAGTCACTCTGTCTACTCTGGTTTAGCTAAGCAGGTGGATGAGCTGATGATGTGTGTAGTGTGATTACTGTTAAATGATAGGACAGTCAGTTTGTCATCAGGCCCTGAGGTGAGACAGACAGTGACGTTGTTATCTTGTGGTGAGTGAGTCAGGGAAGGATGAGTCTAGACAGATGGAGAGAAAACGAGAGAGAGGGACTAATCTCCTGGAGGGACACAGAACAGAGGCGTCATGCACTGAATTGTCTTTGATGTGGGCACAAATGGCCATGTTCATTGAGACATGGAGAGAGACAGAAAGACAAGAGGGACAGAGACAGAAAGAGAGACATGAAGAAAGAGACACAGGAAGAAAGAGACACAGGGAGAAAGAGACACAGGAAGAAAGAGACACAGGGAGAAAGATACACAGGAAGAAAGAGACACAGGAAGAAAGAGACACTGGACGAAAGAGACACAGAAAGAAAGAGACACAGGGACGAAAGAAAAGAGGGAGACAGACAGACTGAGGGGGAGTGAGACAGACAGACTGAGGGGGAGTGAGACAGACAGACTGAGGGGGAGTGAGACAGACAGACTGAGGGGGAGTGAGACAGACAGACAGACTGAAGGGGGAGACAGACAGACAGACAGACTGAAGGGGAGGGAGACGGACAGACAGACTGAGGGGGAGGGAGACAGACAGACAGACAGACAGACAGACAGACAGACAGACAGACAGACAGACAGACAGACAGACAGGGGAGGGAGACAGACAGACAGACAGACAGACAGACAGACAGACAGACAGACAGACAGACAGACAGACAGACAGACAGACAGACAGACAGACAGACAGACAGACAGACAGACAGACAGACAGACAGACAGACAGACAGACTGAAGGGGAGTGAGACAGACAGACAGACAGACTGAGGGGGAGGGAGACAGACAGACAGACAGACTGAGGGGGAGGGAGACAGACAGACTGAGGGGAGGGAGACGGACAGACAGACTGAGGGGGAGGGAGACGGACGGACTGAGGGGGAGGGAGACAGACTGACAGACTGAGGGGGAGGGAGACAGACTGACAGACTGAGGGGGAGGGAGACAGACAGGCAGACTGAGGGGGAGGGAGACAGACTGACAGACTGAGGGGGAGGGAGACAGACAGACATTCAGACAGATAGGGGGTCGGCCATGTAGAGGTGACCCAGAGAACAACAGGTTTGGATCATAGTGACCACATCATGTAGAGGTGACCCAGAGAACAACAGGTTTGGATCATAGTGACCACATCATGTAGAGGTGACCCAGAGAACAACAGGTTTGGGTCATAGTGACCACATCATGTAGAGGGGACCCAGAGAACAACAGGTTTGGGTCATAGTGACCACATCATGTAGAGGTGACCCAGAGAACAACAGGTTTGGGTCATAGTGACCACATCATGTAGAGGTGACCCAGAGAACAACAGGTTTGGGTCATAGTGACCACATCATTCTGGCAGGTTCTCTTTACATCTCAGGGAGCCAAACTATACGTCACTGGACTGTGAGAACAAAGACAAATATACAGGGACAGGGACAGGAAATGTACATTGAGACACACTCACACACCAGGAATGTCTGTTGGGAAGAATTGGTGGTGTTACACACACACAGAAGCTTTGATTGGTAAAGTAAAGCCTGGGGGATGAAACATGTCTTTATCTCTATAAACTCTTCAACGATCAACATAAATCTGTCATAAAGCCTTGGCATCGCAACATAAATGTAGATCGTGAAACAGAGTTGAACTCAACAGCTGTCACTCGCTAGGCTGCAGGCGTGGCAATGTGTCTCTGCAAGAAGTTGTGATGCAATGTAGAACCACCCTGTGTGTGTGTGTGTGTGTGTGTGTGTGTGTGTGTGTGTGTGTGTGTGTGTGTGTGTGTGTGTGTGTGTGTGTGTAGGTAGGTAGAACCACCCTCTGTGTGTGTGTGTGTGTGTGTAGAACCACCGTGTGTGTGTGTGTGTGTGTAGAACCACCCTGTGTGTGTGTGTGTGTGTGTGTGTGTGTGTGTGTGTGTGTGTGTGTGTGTGTAGAACCACCCTGTGTGTGTGTGTGTGTGTGTAGAACCACCCTGTGTGTGTGTGTGTGTGTGTGAACCACCCTGTGTGTGTGTGTGTGTGTGTGTATAGAACCACCCTGTGAATCACCAGAGATCACGCATTGATCCGTTACACCGGAAACACCACAGAATCTAAAATAATCATAACTGTGGTTGCCATGGACACATCTACACTCGGAGGACGGGGGGGGAATGTGGTTTGGTTGATGTGAGGTCAGGACTTGTACGATAAGGTGTGGTCCTGTGCAGTCAATGTCATGGACTGAGGACCGCTATGTAGTTGAATGTGGTTTGCTTTTATTAACTATGTGTGTTTTGTTATTGTGTTTTCACTCTGCTCTCTTGTAAAAATATATTTTTAATCTCAATGTGACTCCCTGTTTCAATAAAGGTTTAATGTAAAAAATATAAATAAATATTATACCTCCCTTTAAATCCATGAGGCCATTCATAATGGTTATGTCCAAAAGTAACACTTTAAAATGATGATTTGTCAGTGGAACTAATTGGGTAATAAATCTGATAAATGAACACCTTATCAGATACAGAACCTCAAAATGTTTAAATTCCACCCAAATTGAATCTGTGGAATTTAGTGCAGCAAGAAGAGGAAGAGAACGATGTGTTCAAAGAGGTTTTCAAGAACTGTCGTTTATCTACAAGGAGTAGCCTACACACCTGAAAAGTATGACAGTTGATTATACCTGTGAGATGACAGGTAATAAATTAGGGCAGGACGGAAAGAGGAGCCAAACAGTGAACGTGTCGTCATCGGAAGTTGAAGTCGTTACAGGGATAAAGTGCAGTGCGCATGCGTAAGGCCACAGAGCGGTGGAAGACTCTGGACCGCAGGACACTGAACAGTTCAAACGCAGCGGAGCCAGCGACAGGAACACAAGACTACAACTCCAAACTATCTAAGAAAGAAAGCGGGGGGAAAACCCGTTAACGAGATGCCGGTTACAGAGAAAGACTTGGCAGACGACGCGCCATGGAAGAAAATCCAACAAAACACTTTTACGCGCTGGTGCAACGAGCACTTAAAGTGTGTGAACAAGAGGATAGCCGACTTACAGTTGGACCTGAGCGACGGGCTGCGACTTATCGCCCTGCTGGAGGTACTGAGCCAGAAGAAGATGTACCGAAAGTATCATGCTAGACCTACTTTCCGCCAGATGAAACTCGAGAACGTGTCCGTGGCGCTGGAGTTCTTGGACCGGGAGAATATCCGACTCGTTTCCATAGGTAAGATACCGTTTTAATTAATGTCACGTGGTCCGTCTACCTGATGACAATCCAAGTACTTTTTGTTTGGAATGATATCCTAGTCACTTCTGTATTGACTTTTTGTCTCAATTTGTATCAAATATGTTTAGCTGATCCTAATAGAATGGGCTAGATAAGTTTTATCAGTCGTATGTACGGGATACACATGTATACACCGTGAAACGAAATGCCCACTTGCAGGTTCCTTCTCAACAATGTAACAAGAAATAATGTGATAAAGTTAATGGCTCAGTAGAATATAATGAACAAATACAATGGAAGGAGCGATTTAAAGTCCAACATTTACGTGTTTTGGGAAGAGGGGATTAGTAGGGGGGGGTTAGGTGTTGTAAATTGTGCAGAGGAGAATCAGTCTAGTTAAAATGTTAAACAGTCGGATGTCCTGCATGGATGGGAGCTCGGTCCCAGTGACTGACGGTGCCGTCTGTCTTCACTAAACGTTGGAGGGCCTTGCGACCGTGGACGGAACGTCGCCTGTAATTATGGCACTTTCAAGACAACTGGAGACTCGGAAATTACCAAGCCATGACTTCAGGTCGGAATTCCGAGATGGATGACTGTTCAAAAGATGCCCCCCCCCCGTTTTCCGTGTTCCCAGATGTTTTGAACGCGGCATTATGCCCAGTACATCGGGACATATCTCATTACACCATACGTCTTCACGGAGTCTTGCCGCACTACTGAATGGACAAGTGTATTGTTTGTAATGCAAGATGAATGAGATCCTGTCTCTTTTCGGAGATCTAAATTATTTAGAGCGATTGCAAAATATAACTTGTCATTCAAGACATGATAAATATATGGGTTTTGGGTGTTTTTAACACGTTCTATAACGTTACAGCACGTTGGTCCTGCAGGGCAGCTAGGTAAAAGCATGGTTATGTTAAAGATGCCTCTGTAGCAAGCCGCCACCTAATGATCATTACCATCACAAACTTAGAGGGAGGCAACAGTAATAATTGCCTTAACACCCATTGTGTATTTAACATTCCTATTAACCTAGTACTCACTAATACAAATAGGTAAATGTTAAGTTGCTAGCTATCCCATAAAGCCATCCCAGAAAAACAAAACAAAAAACAAATTCTTCAGTGGTTTGGTAACTTCCAGTTCTTCGCTGGACTGAAGACGAAGCCAAGTTTTGATAATGTCAGAGTATGTAGTGTCTGTCCCGCAATGGGGCCTTCATCTGCAATGGGGCGTAGAGATTCCACCTCGTGGTGGACGTTCCCATTGGCATGCAGCAGAATGTTAAGAGTGCTTATGGGTAATGTGAACCAGGCCTGAGACTAAAGTCCACGTTGTGTCAAGTGTCGCTCAGGTGTGTGACCTCACCTGTAAAAGGTTTTCGTTTGAGGACCTGGGGCGGGTGATGGATCCCCCACAGTGGAGGTGTCCCATAAAACCTAGCTGTCAAACAGGAGATTGGTTCTAATAGTTTGACCACCCTTCATGTTTCCCATAGTGGATTTTTAGAAACCCTTAAAATAAGGGCTCTGTTTCGTGTAGGTTTCCCCTGCTGTGATGTGATAACCATGTAAATCTCACGTAACAGTTTAGTCATTTAATTGTTTGTTGACGAAGTTCCTCACCTTGACATGCATAAACAAAAAAACTCACTTCGTGGGCTTGTTTCCATGCACAGATTTCGGACAGTTAAAAACCCTCTTGCTTCGCTTCTTCCTCTCTGTTGTTGCCTAGTATATTAGGTAATGTCTCAGTGTGATGTTTTAAGGTGCAATTCCAGTCTTTTAATTGGTTACCACCTTGTACCTGTTTGTAGATTGGCAGATGTGTACAATGTTATATCAATATTGGCAAGGTTTAATGTTGGCCGTCTAGTACGGTTGGTCTTTTACAAATGGTAGAGGAAGATGCAACCTGGTCACAATTCTTGCTGGTGTGATGGCACACTGCAATGCTTCACCCAAAAAGATATGTGAGTTTATCAATGTTTACATATGAATGGCTTTTTAATATGGTCCTACATTTGGCACGAGGTTAGAAAGTCGCAATTGTAAATGAGAACTTGTTCTCAACTTGCTTACCTGGTTAAATAAAGGTGAAAAGTGCAGCTCAAGTTTCCTCCTGAGGTGCTGACCTGTTGCACCCTCTACAGCCACTGTGATTATTTCATGCTGCTGATCGTTGAACATGTGAATATCTTGAAGAACGATCTGGCCATAATTGCCATGTTCTCTTTTAACCTCCACCCGGCACAGCCCTCAGAGCCTGGTTTCTCTAGGTTTGTTTCTGGGGAGTATTTCCTAGCCACTGGGTTTCTAGATCTGTGTTGCTTGCTGTTTGGTTTCAGGATGGGTTTCTGTATAAGCACTTTCTCAACTGCTGATGTATGAAGGACTTTATAAATACTTTCGTTTGTCCTGGGGATCGGTTTGTGAATTTATCTCTCTGTAGGTGAGGGATCGGTTTGTTTGAACAAAGTCTCAGAACCAGCTGGCTGAAGGGACTCTTCTCTAGGTTCATCTCTCTGTCGGTGAGGCCCCTGTGGGATCAAGTGCCTTTGAACGGATATGGTAGTAGGTGCCAGACGCACCAGTTTGTGTCAAGAACTGCAACGCTGTGTATCAATAACGGTCCACCACCTAAAGGTCATTACGCCAACTTGACACAACTGTGGGAAGCATTGGAGTCAACGTAGACCAGCACGCCTGTGGAACGCTTTGGACATTTTGTAGAGTCCACGCCCTGATGACTTGAGGCTGTTCTGAAGGCAAGCGGGGGGGGGCGGGGCTCAAGCCGTGACTGAGGAAAGACATCTGTATTATCCTTTTTAACTACACGTTAGTTTATGTACCCCCCCCCCCCCCCCCCCCCACAAAGAAACTTATTTCAGGCCATGTTGTATAGCAGGCCCTCGTGCCAAGTTGAGTCCAACACCTCTTTGGAATCAACAAAGCATGTGAGGATTTTATTTGTTGGTTGTCTTATCAATTAGGTTGTGATGACTACGTGGTAGTGCCAGACGCTTTGTGTGTGTGCGTGTGTGTGTGCCAGACTAGAGACCTCTCCGGCGCTCCCACTACATGTACACCTTGTTTACCACCAAGAAGTGGTGGTAAATACCCATGGAACAGCTTGGGATTTACCTACAGGTTTCATTCCAGTGGTAAGCCAGGATTAGACGTTGCTAAAGCTTTGGACGTCTCGTCTATTGGCAAGGAGACATTTGCTCAGGACATTGTTTTCACTGAGAATGTTGTATTTTGTTGTTTTTATGCTGCAGAGGCAGTTCCTGAGGTTGCTGTTAACGCAGATTCCACGGTCGTTGTTGGGGTTAAATATTGTTGAAGATGCCGGCGCTGAGGATAGTGTTAAGGATTTGTGGTCGGTATATTATTTTGTTTGGGATACCGTCCACACCACAGTCCGTTTTGGGTTGTCGGGTGTGTTTTGTCTTTAGCAGCTTAGTTGTAAATGATTGTGTGAGGGTTTTTACTAGTTTCTTTGTTTTATAGAGCTGAAAAGTGTTTTATCCATCGAGCTGTTTTGACTAGCTCGCTCTTCATGTTTGTTTAGTGTGTTCTAATTTTCCCAGAAGTGATTTGATTCTTCAATCACCAGGGTCTGTTTTCAGTCATGCTATTCCTTGTGTTTTTTTTCTTCTTGTGTTTTGGCTCTGTTTTAGCTTCCGCCTTCACTATGGTGAAACACCTGTGGTTTTCTGGGTCTTTCTCGTGCCTTCGTAATGGATAAAATCCACGTTGCTTTAACAACATCAGAAACATGCTTGGTCTTGTGTGTAATCAGGTGTTCTTCAGGTGTCCGATCAGTAATCCAAACCAGCAGGGAGACTAGCTTGATGCGCGCACACACACACACACGCAGCAAGGCGAAGTTGGTTCACACCTGTGGCGTTTCAGCTGCCAAGGAGAAAGAACAGCGTGTGTTTATATCAACTAGGTCCTTATCTTTTAAAGCCCTGTATGAACACAATGTATTTACCCAGCCCATTTACTAGTTTAGAACGTCAAACATAACATGCATCACCATGGAAACGCCTATTATAGGGTGTGTGTGACCTGAGATCACTCCTCTTTGGTCTCCAGGAAACATGTGGTTGATGGATGGAGGGATGGTAACCTGGCAACATGATAACTTCAAAGCTGAAGCTCTGGTTACCTAATAGTTTGTTATTGGCTTTTGATCTGAAAACCATGAGTTAAGCAGCACATGCTCCAACGTGATTATTAAGTGATGTACGAGTACCTGATTTTTTTTAAATTTATTTTTTAAATGAAAGGTTAAAGTAGAAATGTAGCTATTCATACCCTGCAGCTGACGTCATAGATGACCGCTTCAAAAAAAAAAAAAGAACAAAAAAGTTGCTGCTATTTTGAGTACCATTACGACAAACAGAACCCATCCGTCAGGCTACATAATGTGCTCTATATGCTCTGTTGTCGACTGCCACAACAAGAAAGGGGGAAATGCTGTTATCTCTTTCTATAAACCGCCAAAAGATCCAGGCCGAGTGCTGAAGTGGTTGGCAGCGATTTAAATAATACTTAAAATATATATATATATTTTTAAATTTAAATATTTATTGTTTAAAATCAAATAAAAAGTGGACACAATGTAATGTCTTTGCAGTGCTCATTTTGTTTCCGGTGAATGCTAATGTTAGCTAGCTAGCTAGCTCTCTTCAGTCTTGTAAAGGATCGCTAGCTAGATGGTTCCACGGATGTGCTAGTTAACCTCCATTATTTGCTCAGTAGATAAGGCCACTGCTAATAGAACTCATTTTAGCTAGACTAGCTGTCTTGCTGTGTGCTAGCAAGCGAGTACTGATGCTAATAGCTAGCAAGTGGTGTGTGTGCCAGACTAGAGACCTCTCCGGCGCTCCCACTACATGTACACCTTGTTTACCACCAAGAAGTGGTGGTAAATACCCATGGAACAGCTTGGGATTTACCTACAGGTTTCATTCCAGTGGTAAGCCAGGATTAGACATTGCTAAAGCTTTGGAGGTCTCGTCTTGCTCGTACACCTACACAAATAAGCCCAACATTAACGTGTTACATTGTATTTACACACACATCTGTCGTGACCAGGATGTGAGTCAGTCAGACTCTACCAGTCATCACTTCTCTATCTGTTGTTCTGCAGGACCAGGATGTGAGTCAGACTATTGAATATTGATTGATTTTTGAAGAGGAAATAAGCAAATGGCAGACCAGCTCACTACTTAACTTTAATCCTAAATGAATGTTGACCTGAGAACCGACCCCAGCCTTCTGCAGCACTAGATTCTGTCTCGGGTTCATTAGGGACAAAATGGAAGACAATTGAGTAATTGTCACTATCCCCATTGTGTATTTTGAAACTTTGTTCCTATGGTGCTCCCAAATGAATACAATTTACCTGCTTTATGACTCATCTCCCATGATGCATGTTGACTTTCTCAATCTTTAAAAATCAATGCACACAGACACACACAGAGAAATTGCGACATGCTTCGCACACAACAGGTGGAGATGAACAAAATGACATGCTTTCTGACGGGCCCTTCCCAACAATACAGTGAAATATTTTATTTTTATATTACTTTTTTTACCTTTTATTTAACTTGGCAGGTCAGTTAAGAACAAATTCTTATTTTCAATGACAGCCTAGGAACAGTGAGTTAACTGCCTTCTTCAGGGGTAGAACGACAAATAGAAGGATAATGACAAGGAATTAATACTTCGGTTCGGTGTAAATTATGTAGATGTCAGTGGCGGTTGTTTTTAAGATGTTTTAAGATGCCATTTTTATTGTTTGAGCTTGGCCTTTTTTTATTGCTGTGTATTAGATGACTGTCATTCATATTCCATTTACCCAGCTCAATGTAACATGGATAGGTTTACACTAGGATTTAATACTGATAGGGTTACACTAGGATTTAATACTGATAGGGTTACGCTAGGATTTAATACTGATAGGTTTACACTAGGATTTAATACTTGGATGCGTTGTGCCTTTACACCTGTGGATAGACCATGTTATTTCCTTAGTGACGTTAAATTCTCCGAACCGTTCCACTGTAGCCCTGTCTGTGGATGGATTGGGGGGGGGGGGGGTGGTACTCAGCCCTCCGTTTCCTTTTGTTTTACTGATGTTGAGGGAGAGGTTGTCATGGCACCATACTGACCCACCCCCCAAAATAGTCTGTCTCGTTGTCGGTGATCAGGCCTATTACTGTCGTGTGATCAGCTAACCTGATTATGGTGTCAAATCGTGCGCTGCCATGCAGTCGTGAGGGAACGGAGTACAGGAGGGGACCAGACAGTGTTGAGGATCAGCGTGGCAAATGTGTTGTTACCTACCCTCACCACCTGGGGGCGGCCCATCAGGAAGTCCAGGATCCAGTTGCAGAGGGGTGTTTAGTCCCAGGGTCCTTAGCTTAGTGATGCGCTTTGAGGGCACTATGGTGTTGAACGCTGAGCTGTAGTCAATGAACAGCATTCTCACACAGGTGTTCCTTTTGTCCAGGTGGGAAAGGGCAGTGTGGAGTGCAATAGACTGCATCATCTGTTGGGGTGCTATGTGGAGTGGGTCAAGGGTGACTGAGATTGCATACGCTATATAAAATCTTTCTGTCCAGGAGGCTCTAATACAGTAGTCAGTACTATATAAACCCTTCCTGTCCAGGAGGCTCTAATACAGTAGTCAGTACTATATAAACCCTTCCTGTCCAGGAGGCTCTAATACAGTAGTCAGTACTATATAAACCCTTCCTGTCCAGGAGGCTCTAATACAGTAGTCAGTACTATATAAACCCTTCCTGTCCAGGAGGCTCTAATACAGTAGTCAGGACTATATAAACCCTTCCTGTCCAGGAGGCTCTAATACAGTAGTCAGTACTATATAAACTCTTCCTGTCCAGGAGGCCCAGCTCTAATACAGTAGTCAGTCAGTAATATATAAACTCTTCCTGTCCAGGAGGCTCTAGTACAGTAGTCAGTACTATATAAACTCTTCCTGTCCAGGAGGCTCTAATACAGTAGTCAGTACTATATAAACCCTTCCTGTCCAGGAGGCTCTAGTACAGTAGTCAGTACTATATAAACCCTTCCTGTCCAGGAGGCTGTAATACAGTAGTCAGTACTAAATTAACTTTTCCTGTTGGTAGATTGGTGAGGTTGTTGCCAGCCCTGTACTACATAAGTTTGCCCTGGCCTAGCAGAACCTCTACACCACCCCTCCCCTGGGAAAGGCCTTGGTGTGTTTTGAAGGCTGTTGAAAGCCTCCTTACCCCTCCCACACCCCTCCTTACCCCTCCCACACTCCTCACACACAGACATGCACACACACACTCATCTGCTTCTCGTGAACGGTTACAAAACTTGAGTCTCTAGAAACAGCGAGGTCATGCTGATGGAATCCTGCTCCATGTTTTACCGCCCCTGGCCACCGCAAGAGAGGCCCCTCGCAAGAGAGGCCCCTCGCAAGAGAGGCCCCTCGCAAGAGAGGCCCCTCGCAAGAGAGGCCCCTGGCCACCGCAAGAGAGGCCCCTGGCCACCGCAAGACAACTGGGAAGAGGAGAGGTCGAGTAATACTGACATGGAGAGTTAATGATGGACTGGCTCATATGGCTCCCTGCATTTTAGACAGAGCTTGTGGGAATAAGCTTCTGTTTTGAGTCTGTAGTCCGTGGCTGAATGGTGACCTCTCGGCAGTGGGGATTCACTCATTCCTCTGCACTAGGCAAGCAGAACATGTTCATTCATTTAACTCTCTTCGTCTGCCATGTCACAGCAGCAGAACCAGTGTCATTTAACTTCGTTACCTTGTGCTTGTGAAATCAGGAGCTAGCCCCATAGCCCAACGGTAAGACTGTAACAGGGCTTTTCCTATTTTAATGGGGTGGTTGTTCAGGCTGTGGGTGCTTTTCAGCTTGGCTTAATTGGTGATGAATTTCACCCAGGAAGGCACGTGAAACGCACCCCTCATCAGGGACTGATCCTTCCCTAGAGACTGTTTTTAAAAAAATATTTAAAAAATAAAAAGCTCTTCTGGTTGCCGTGACGACGTCCCCAACTGAACTCTTAAGACCAGGTTCTAAGGATGAAATATCAGAATTCAAAATTGTAACAGTTGTTGCTGTAGATCGTTTTCGATGTCCCGAGCTACGCAAATAAAATGAGCTGTATTATGCAAATCCTTTGGTGATATCGTGGCACAACTGACCAATCGAAACTCACTAGCTTTGCAACCCTTAGTGAATTGGCTGTTGGTACGTAGTACTACCTAGCATGCTTGTTAGCACCCACATGAGTGCGACGCTAGGAGAGACTCCGCTATATAGTGCAGTAATATACAATGGTGCTCTCCCTAAAGCTTTGTGTCCCCTGCCTAATGGGACAACCACAGAGCATGCTCCACTTGCCCGGCTGCCATAAATTGTCAGTCTTTCAATTTTACAATGGGGATGACCAGTTTTAGGTTAAGCCTCCTGGAATTCATTAGTGTTTCGCCCCCCAAAAATAGGTTTTGGCGACGAGGTGATTGATTTACTTCCCCAGAGTGTTTAACTGAAAAATACAATGCGTCTGTGCTTTTTGAAGGAACTAGCGCAATTGCTAACTATCATGCTAGCACATACCCCCATAGACTGCCATTAATTGTGCTAACACTAGTTAGCATTGGCTTGCTAAATTATCTCAGTCTTCCTTCAAACTGGACACAGACATGACATTATATCCACAAGTTAATGTGACTCTGCCAGTAGATCGAGGGCCGCTTTGCCAAAATCCTGAAGTAACCCTTTAAGGTCCATGCTACAGGTTCTGAAGTTTGACCTGGTTACCACCAGGAGGACAAATGGAGGGGAGGAAGGCCCCATAACTCTGGGCCCACCTCTGTCATTGGTACCACTACTATGCAGTCTACAGTGACGGGTTTGGGTCAGGTCCTACGCCTGCCTTCCTTCCCTCAGAGGCTTTTTATGCTGCTCAGAAGAATACCTTGGTCTTCAAGGGCACTGTCTCCATTCTGTGACTGAATTATACAGCGTGATTGAACAAGCAGTGGGACTTAGTGTTTTCGTATCACTGCAGGGTTAGCGTTGTGAAATCTCAATGTTCAGTATAACCTATCCATCACAACCTTCACTCACTGTCTCTAGTGGGAATGTTTAAACGAAGTTGATTCGTAACTGAAACCACTTTCTTTTTTCTTTCTCTCTCTCTCTCTCTGCGCATTAAAATCACAGTGCAGCTATCACATTTTCTGTTTCTTTTTTTTTTTTATAGCCTAACTAGGCGATGGGCTATAAAGGCCTGGGGTAAAGTTGTTAATTTAAATCAAACCAGAGTTGAACTTTAGACTGTGGTGAATTGACGAGGGATGCTAGACAAGGTGAGATACGGATTACCAAGACGGCAAGAGCAGAAAGACTTAAGCTCATTGTATTTGTCACATGTGCCAGACAACATGTGTTGACTTTAAAGGGAAATGTTTACTTTACGAGCCCTTAACCAACAATGCAGTGTTAGAAAGTGAGACAGCCTCGTTATTATGTAACTATGTACAAAGAGTGCTGGTACAGAGTTACCTTTTACGGTGAGATGCCAAGCAGTGGCCATATGAGTGCCCATGCCTTGTCTTTTCAACCTCCTGAGGGGGAAGAGGTGTTGTCCTCGTCACTGTGTTGGTGTGTTTGCACCATGATAGGTCCTTAGTGATGTGCACCGAGCAACTAATGATGCCAGTGTGTTAAGTCTTCGGTCTGTAGAATATCCTTGTCTATTCATTGATCATAGGCCCTGCTTTACTGAAGTGGTGAGACAATAAGTCAAGAAATTGCCAGGATACAGTATCCCATCGCGAGATTCAACTTCTGATCGCTGGTCCTAGTGTATCACTCTGACTCGGTCTGGTGGTCAACATGCCTATACTGTGCCCCTCACTAGCTTGCGATGAAAGATGCAAAGTGTTCGACTTGTTTCCATACTACCGAGACGACTCATTTACAAAAACATACTGATTCTTAGGAGTTGATTCCTTAGTGGAATCTAATCTTGACACAAAATACTGATTCTTAGGAGTTGATTCCTTAGTGGAATCTAATCTTGACACAAAATACTGATTCTTAGGAGTTGATTCCTTAGTGGAATCTAATCTTGACACTCTGAAATGGGAGTCGACGTTCAAAGAGTTGGAATCAAGTCTTTTGGAGTTGGTAGAGCAAAGAAGTCAAGTCCTGTATGACAATACTATGAAGTTAAACGATACTGAGTTTTGGATACTGAAATACAACATTTGCTAGGTGGAATTGAGGACCAGTAATGTCGGGTGCAATTGCTTCACTATCTGAACGGGGTCTCACCCCAAGACTCAAACCGGTGCTGTCATTTGTGAATTCACATTTCAGCTGTGGAAATCCTCCATTTTTATTTTTAACAAGTTCTTTCCCTTGACTTATATTGTATCCTAGTTATATCTCGTGTCGGTACTTTAGTTAACTACCCAGCTAAATCTGGTACGTTTACAATAAGGTCTTCATATGCACTGTCCCAGTAAAACGGCGTTTTAATAAAGGCCTGATTTAGTTGTGGTTCTGTCTGTCCTTCGGGTCGGTGGGCGTACAGGGCTTAGTCCTCCAGAGCACAGAGACGTTTTAAAGTCTAGTAATTCTTCTTGATGGATGATGTGGTGGACCCTGTGCCCTTCACCTTCCCACTTCCCTCTCGCTCACCTTCTCTCCACATGGAGGTATGGCATCTCACAACCTGGTGCCACTCGGACCAGGCCACAATACCACTCTGTTACAGAGAAAAGGAAACCCGAGGCCTGAGCTTGGTGGCCTCTTATCATATGATCTCATGCAGCCATTAAGTTTATTAAAGGAATTTTTCACCCAACCTCGTCCCTCTCTCACCCCCACCTCGTCCCTCTCTCACCCCCACCTCGTCCCTCTCTCACCCCCACCTCGTCCCTCTCTCACCCTCAGAGCATGTAGGCATAACCTAGCCTGTAACTAGGGGTTTAGTGAAAACAAGAACACTGGGAAAGCTTCTTTTTAGACCAGCTTCCTGACTCCTCAGTCCTCTTAAAGGTGAGTTGCTGCTCTGTTATTGGAGTATGAGGTGCTGGGAGCTAGGTGGGGCTTGGTAGTTAATAAATAACTATGTTGTGTTTGTCCCCCCCCACCCCCCACCCCTTGCACACCATGGGTTTACGTCATTCACTCTGTTGGAGGAGTAGCTGTAAGCCTCTGAACACACCCTAACTCACCGGGGTGGCAGCGAGTTGAGCTTTATCTTAACATTATATTAGACAGAAGCTGTTTGGCAAATAAATGTTATTTGTGACATGCTTTGCAAAACAGGTGACAGAGTGAAAACATGAGATACATTTATTGGAACTAAAATACCTCGTTTAATTAATCACAACTCCTGAGCAGTTTTCTGTGCCTGTGCACCGTAGCCCGAGACTGCTGCACAGTTCCCTGGGACTGCAGTGCAGAAATATCAGAGAATCAAGAGATTGCAATTCACTTAACTTTCTAGCGCCGTGGTCACCAACCCGTCAAACGTGATCGACTGGTCCATCTTTAATGCATTCCTAGTCGCTCGCCAAACATTTCTGTAGATAAACAATGATAAAGCCTTGTAGGTGTTTTACTCTTCATGGGCTGTTGGCAGTAGGTGCACCTGATTTCCACTGCCTGGCGTGCCGGGTAGGTGAACTTGCAATTTTTTTTTGAACCATTTCATGCGTCTGAAGATACAAACTGCCTTCCTGGCGGGCCAGAGAGCAAATGAAGTGCACTGATGGGAGACCTCTCTGATAGGCCTGCATTATGATCAAATAGCCACATTGGTCTACTTGGCCGCATTTTTAACTTAAAGCGGGTACAGCCTCAGTGTTCACAGTAAGGAGGTTTTGACAATGTTGAAGTTTGCGCTCAGCAGACCTGAAATTTTGCTCAGTGCTAAAAAAAAAAGGGGTGGGGTGGGGGGGGCAACTTGCCGAGTCGATACAACGTAAGGCTCATTTACAGTTGGTCTATCAAGATGTCTGTAGACAGTTGTCGTCCAACAAACTCGTCGTTATGAAAAAGTATAAACACAAAATTATAGGCTGCGTGACATCAGCAGCCTGGTGGTCTGAATTAGCATAACGGGTGCATTTTAACACCAATAAACCCATCTGTTTAAAAATAAATCCATCTGTTTTTAAAAATATATTTAGTATATGTCAATTTAACAAACCAGGTAACTAAAAGCAACTTCCTAAACAATGTTTTGGTTTGTTTCTAGCTTGTTAGCTGATGTGCCAGTTCAAGTAATGATATCATAGCTGACAATGTCTTGAACTTTGACCCCGTCTGCGTCAACTATAGTCAGTTTACAGGCAGTCTACTGGAGTATAAAGTGAATGCTGTTTTGGCCATAGACAGTTGTTGCATTCTAATTGTCTAGAGTCATGTCGTTAGACGAGGTATAAACCAGCCTTATCACCTGGGGCAGTGATTACTGCTGTGAGTCTTTCTGGGCAAGTCTGAGCTTTCCACACCTGGATTGTGCAACATTCTGTCCGTTATTCTATTCAAAGTTCTTCACGCTCTGTCGAATTTGGTGGTTGTTCGTTGCTTGACAACCATTTTCAGGTCTTGCCATTTATTTTTCAAGCAGATTTAAGTCAACTCTGTTACTTCCTCTCAGGAACTTTCACTGTCTTAGTAAGCAACTCCAGTGTAGATTTTTACATTGTGTTTCGGGTTATTGTCCTGCTGGAAGGTGACTTCATCTCCCAGTGTCTGATGGAAAGTAGACTGAACCAACTTGTCCTCTAGGATTTTGCCTTTCCGTAGCTTCACTGTTTTATTTTTAATCCTGGATAAACTCCCAAGTCCTTAAGTACAAGCAGACTCATAACATGATGCAGCCACCACTGTTTGAAAATATGGAGAGTGGTACTCAGTGCTGTGTTGGCTTGGATTTGCCCCAAACACAACACTTAGAATAAGATGCATGTTTTTAAGTAAAGTCACTGTTTTTAGTGACAGGGTGTATTGATATACTTTGAATGGTGTTTTTAACTTAATGCTCAAAGGGATATTCAATGTGTGCTTTTATTTACCCATCTACCAATAGGAGCCCTTCTTTGTGAGCCAATGGAAAACCTCCCTGGTCTTTGTGGTTGAATCTGTGTTTGAAATTCACTGCTCGACTGAGCGACTTTACAATTATCTATGTGTTGGGTACAGAGATGAGGTAGTCGTTCAAAAAGCATGCTAAACATTGTACACAGTGAGTCTGTGCAACTTGTGATTTTAAGCACATATTTACTCGTTAATTTATTTAGGTTTGATAGAGGTTGAATACTTAATGACTCAAGATATTTTTATTTTTTATTGTCTAAACATATTCCACTTTGTGGTCCCAGTGATGGCAATCTCAATTTAATCAGTTTTAAAATCAGGCTGCAACAATGTGGAAAGTCTAGGTGTAATTACTTTCTGAAGGCAGTGTGTGTTTTGGGTGGGTTGAGTGGTGTGTGTTGGGTGGGTGGTGTGTGTGTGTGGAGTCCGCTGTGCGGCATTAATGGAGATGGAGCAGATATTGAGTAATGTTTCTTATCAGGAACCTGTCAGAACAAGTTTAACAATAGGGTGTGGACTTATACTGGAGTGGCAGCAATATCCTTTCACTCTCACTTTCTCTTACTCTTTAGAGCTCACTTTCACTCATTCTCTCTCTGGTGTAGGCTGAGAAAGTGATTGAGATGCTGTTCCTTTCTTTGTGAATCATTAACTCAAACACCAGTAACTTCAGGAGGTGGAGAAATTCTCCTGCAGTTTTGTCTCCACAGCTAGATGCCTGCGCCTAAAATGGCACCCCGTTACCTCCCTTTTAATGCTTTACTTCAGGGGATAAAGCCTGAGATTGCAAAAGTGTGTGTGCTGAGCGTTGGGTAACCAGGTAAATGACGGAGGCTCTGCCTGTGCAAGCCTCTGTTTGACGAGCTGTGAATTATAGTTGATGTTAGGGAATACAGGCAGCTGCCAGAACACACACTTTGTGTGTAGTCTCATTCCCAGATGGCGCAGTATTCCCTTCCCTAACTGCACTACTTTTTAACCAGAGCGCTATGGGCCTTGATCAAAAGTCATCCACTACACAAGGAACAGGGTGCCATTTGGGACTGAACATACAGGGCATTTAGAAAGTATTCAGACCCTTTGACTTGTCCCACGTTTTGTTACGTTACAGTTTTATTTAAATCTTTTTTTTCCCCCCATCTACACCACACTGTTGGTTGTTGTTCAGCAGTCTGATGGCTTGGGGGGGTAGAAGCTGTTCAGTAGTCTGATGGCTTGGGGGGGGTAGAAGCTGTTTAGGAGCCTTTTGGACCTGGACTAAGTAGTAGCTTCCGTCTGGCCACTTTACCATAAAGGCCTGATTTGGTGGAGTACTGCAGAGATTGTTGTCCTTCAGGAAGGTTCTCCCATCGACACAGAGGAGCTCTGTCAGCGTGACCATCGGGTTGTTGGTCTTCTCCCTGTCCAAGGCCCTTCTCCCCAGATTGCTCAGTTTGGCCGGGCAGCCAGCTCTAGGAAGAGTCTTGGTGGTTCAAAACTTCTTCCATTTAAGAATGGTGGAGGCCACTGTGTTCTTGGACCTTCAATGCTGCAGAAATGTTTTGGTATCTTTCCCCAGATCTGTGCTTCGACACAATCCTGTCTTGGAGCTCAACGGACAATTTCTTTGACCTCATGGCTTGGTTTTTGCTCTGAAACACTGTCAACTGTGGGACCTTTTATATAGACAGGTGTGTGCCTTTCCAAATCATGTCCAATCAATAGAATTTACCACAGGTGGAGTCCAATCAAGTTGTAGAAACATCTTAATAATGTTAGGGCTACTAGTTCCCCTTTGGGAACTCACCCCACCCCCCCTGAGCTGTAATGTGGCGCAGGGAACGCAAGAAATAATCCTAAAAATATTTAACCTCCACAGAATCGCTTGAAAAATGGCTCAAATGAAAGATAAAGAAGTTATTTATCTACCCAGCAAGTCAGATTTCTAAAATGTTTTACGGCGAAAACATAGCACATATTTATGTCCAACCACCACTGCATACATACTTCATTAGCTTAGCCAAGTAGGAAAAAATATGCAATCAACAAACGCAGGATTAAAAGAAAAATAATTTCACTAACCTTTTGAAATCTTCATCAGATGACAGTAATATAACATGTTACACAGTACATTCATTTTTTTTCAATAATATGCAATATATATCCATAAATATCTGTTTACAATTATGCATCGTTCAAAAAATGCTACTCCAATGTCAGGAGAAATAAATAGCTCCGGCAGATAACGTCAGCAAACAAGGAATACACATCATAAACTTTGACTAAATATGCATGTTTTACATATGTATGGCAAGATAAACTTCTTCTAAATGCAATTGCTATGTTACAATTATTTTTAACGTTACATTTGGCGTTTACTAGGCTATAATAGAGAGTCGGCCAAGCTGTGGTTTAATATTTCTCAGTTAGCATGCTGACTCCTCTATCATGGAGTCGGCAGAAACCCAAAATGAAGACGTAAATATTCCCTTACCATGGCTGTTCTTGCTTCAGAAGACGTGGAAGGGTTAATACTCACCAAGTTAGCGTTCAGTTTGCAAGTCTGTGTCTTTCCGTTCTCAAACTAGACACTTTTCAGTCAAATGTATGCAAATTTCAAGTGGCTGCGCACCAAAACGATGCGAAAGTATACATTATATTTAACGAGTAAACTTATCAAACTATGTTTATAATTAAGCCTTAGCATGTTATAAAGGTCTACAGCAATCGTGAGGGCGAACAGATTAGCACACGTTGTTCAGTCTGTCCTGGGAGAAAGAGAGAAATCTTCAGTCTCCCATTGGTGAATTTTTTTTTGTCGTCACCGGGGCCTGGTTTGGTCCGCTGAACGTCTCGTGAGCACGTGATTCTCGGAGATCAGTTACAGGCCTCATCTTCAAAACAGGCTTCACGCTGAAGACATAGAACGTGTTTCCATGGTTATAGCTCTTTGGGAAGTGTGTAAACAATGATCGTTTCATATCGAAGTGAGGGCAACTTTTCCCATTACAAGAGAGACTTTGGGAGAATGCATGCCCTGAGAGTTCTGCTTTAGCTAGAGACAAAATTTAAACGGTTTTATAAGCTTTAGAGTGTTTCCTATTCGATAACAATTTTTAATTGCATATATTAGCAACTTTTGACAAAAATTTATCATGGTTTATATGGGTGCCGAATTCCTCCAGAAGGGGCAGTATTCAGGGCTAGCCCTAACAGGTTTTAAGGATGATCAATGCAAACAGGATGCACCTGATCTCAATTTAGTCTCATAGACAAGGGTCTGAATACTTATGTAAATAAGGTATTTCTGTAAAAAAAAAAAAAAAATCATTAGCAAACATTTATATACCTGTTTTCACTTTTTTATGGGGGGGGAGAAATTAATTTAAATACATTTTAGAAAGGATGTAACGGAAAAGATGGAAGAAAAATAGTCAAGTTGTCTGAATATTTTCTGAATGCACTTCATATTGAGGGTGTTTCTGAACTGGGTTTGAACCGTCGTACTCTCTTCTCTGTATTTTCACTCTCTGCCACTTCATAATCTAGTGTTTCCCCATGTTGTTGTGTTATCAGTGTGTCGCTATGGGAACAGATCAGAATAACACAGAAACTGTCCTCGGAACTGTCTTAACAGGCTCTGCATGTAACGGAGGGGGTACTCACGGGCATGAAACTAATTTCGGGTGTTGACATGGCAACCTGAGTCAGCAGTCTGGTGATTGGTTGGTTTGACCTTAAAGTCGAGACCTGGCGTTGTTCCAAATGGCTGAATGCCCCGCCCCTTTCCTACCAGCAACATGGACGTCACCCAACAACCAATCACCAGTTTGTGATAGTTGGCGTTATAATGGTGTTTTCCTGGTGGTTTAGAGCCACTCTCGTATAAACTCAGCAAAAAAAAAGAAACGTCCTCACTGTCAACTGCGTTTATTTTCAGCAAACTGAACATGTGTAAATATGTGTATGAAAATAACAAGATTCAACAACTGAGATATAAACTGAACAAGTTCCACAGACATGTGACTAACACAAATGGAATAATGTGTCCCTGAACAAAGGGGGGTCAAAATCAAAAGTAACAGTCAGTATTTGGTGTGGCCACCAACTGCTTTAAGTACTGTAGTGCATCTCATGGACTGCACCAGATTTGCCAGGTCTTGCTACCCCACTCTTCCACCAAGGCACCTGCAAGTTTCCAGACATTTCTGGGGGGAACGGCCCTAGCCCTCACCCTCCGGTCCAACAGGTCCCAGACGTGCTCAATGGGATTGAGATTCTGGTTCTTCGCTGGCCATGACCGAACACTGATGCTCCTGTCTTAATCCCCGTTTCCTGTCTTATAGAACGGCTGTCAGTGGTGCTGTGAAAAGACATCAGACAGAACAGGGAGGATGGGTACGGTCTCAAAGGAGTTTTACCTTGTCCCCTGTGCAGCATGAATATCACAGGACGAAGAGGACTTCAAACCCGGCCGCTGCTGGGCCAATTGTGTTCCGCCTTATGGGACTCCCAGTCACGGCCAGTTGTGATACAGCCTGGAATCGAACCATGGTCTATAGTGACGCCTCTAGCACTGAGATGCAGTGCCTCAGACCGCTGTGCCACTCGGGAGGGCTCTTCCTCTCCCCATAACCCTTCAGACAGGCCATGGTCTACTTTACGCAGCAATAACCCCTTCAGTCATATTTCATCTTGATGTCTATTTCTTGTGCATCCAGCCAGTGTGGTTTTAATATTTCTGCAACATTGTTAACTCAACTTTTCAGATTTTGCAACTATCCTCTGCTGTCCAGCTGTGTACATCAGGTCCCAGTGTTTGTGACCATGAGAAACACCAGTACAGCAGTCATCAGTATTATCAGTCCTGTTAATCTCTGGGTGTATTCCAAACAGCACACCTATTGTCTATGGGGCCTGGTTATAGGGTGCCATTTTACTACAGAGACCTTGGTCTGGGATTACACTGCCTCAAACAGGTCTGTTCTGGTCAGGGAGCGGGTCTCGGGACTGGAAGTCTCTGGAGCTACCTGCCTCCACTGTCAACAAAACGGCAAGACTCCGTCCCCTGGCCACCTTTTTAGTAAGGTAAGTCATTGTACCAGTAAAGAAGTGAAATAATAGCCCGTCCCCTTGGCCCTCGGGTAGAAGTGAGAAGTAGAAATGCTTGTCTGTGAGATCGACACGGCTTCAACCATAACAATGACGAGCTTAAAGTTCAGTCTCGAGACCCAGTTACTTCCTGGGGGCTTTACTTGGAAACGACGTAAGATTTAGGAAGTTAACTCTTGCGTTACTCAGGTGGCATAACGTTTATTTGGATGTTGACCAGACAAACGGCTTGTCTGAAGTCTTTGTCTAAACTCAGCTCATCAGAAACTTGATGGAACCTCGAACGCCCTTTTTTTTTTCCATGACCTGGTTGTCTCGATGTTCAGACTAGAGACATTCTATCCAATGGATTTACCATCAGACATGACTCAACAATGAGCATCTCAGTCGGACTGAAATTATAATTATTTATTTTTTTCCCCCAACAGCCCTCTAGTCAACTAAAGTGTTGGCCTGATGTCATTGGTCTCTATTGTTAATGATAGATTCATCTTTCAGCTTTGGTAATACCCACTTATAGAATAGCACTTAGCTTTGGAGATCAGGGTGTGGCCAGACACCCAGCACAAACACTGCTGTGTTTAACCAACACTTATTTGAAGTGGCAACAAGGAGAACCCGCTCGTTTACTGAGATGTGTGTTGAAGATGTTCTGTGTGGTAAAATGTGTCGGTAGTATATATATATATATATATTTTTTTTTAGGTCTGTTCAGTTAATAAAGCAATCACGCTTTCATATCGACAATTAAATAAAAACATTAAATGCACTCTGCATTATGTGGGTTGACTGCTGTAACAATACTAAATAAAACGAGATATGGTAGTGGCTGTCTATCACTTATTCGCATTACTTTAATACAATAAGTTGTGTTCATTACACGTTTTATTTAAAGACTTTAGTTCTAAGTCTAATTTTATATAGAGCTGCTTCCTGTGTCTGTCTGCCTCAAGTAATGCAACGTATTTTGCTGTGATGACACACTGTGGTATTTCACCCAGTAGATATGGGAGTTTATCAATATTGGGTTTGTTAATTCTTTGTGGGTCTGTCTAATCTGAGGGAAATATGTATTCTTTTGGCAGGAGGTTAGGAAGTGCAGCTCGGTTTCCACCTCAAGTCTGTGTGCACGTAGGCAGACCTGGCTCGAAAGAGAAGACGGGCTAAGGCGACCGTTCTCAATTGCAAGGCTCAGTCTGTACATAGTCAAAGATTTCCTTCATTTTGGGTCAGTGGTCAGGTATTCTGCCACTGTGTAGTCTCTGTTTTGGGCCAAATAGCATTCTAGTTTGCTCTTTAAAAAAATATGTGTATATATATTTCCTGTGTCAATTAATTATCCTTGCTTTCTCATGTGTTTGGGTCTAATTGTGCTGTTGTCCTGGTGCTCTGTGGGGTGGGTTTGTGTTTGAACAGAGCCCCAGGACCAGCTTGCTTAAGGGGCTCTTCTCCAGGTTTCTGTCTGTAGGTGATGGCTTTGTTTTGGGAATCGTTTCCTTTTAGGTGGTTGTCAAATTGAATGGCTCTTCTGGTAATTGATAATTAGTGGGTATCGGCCTAATTCTGCTCTGCATGCATTATTTGGTGTTCTACGTTGTACACGGAGGATATTTTTGCAGAATTCTGCATGCAGAGTCTCAATTTGGTGTTTGTCCCATTTTGTGAAGTCTTGGTTGGTGAGCAGACGACCATAAAGGGCAATGGATCCTAATTGATATGCCCCATTTTCTGTTCCGATTGATGGCATAGAATGCACTTGTTGCATTTTGTTAGCTGGTTCAGTGTTGTGGAAGGTACCTGTGGCGGTGATGTTTAGGGTGTATATATATATATATTTTTTTTTTTTGTGCTAGGGCAATGGTGTCGCTGGAATTTGTATTTGTGGTCCTGTCAACTGGACATTTTTTTTGGAACGCCATAATTTTTGGTCTGACTGATTTACTGTCAGGGCCCAGGTCTGGCAGAATCTGTGCATAACATTTACATTTAAGTAATTTAGCAGACGCTCTTATCCAGAGCGACTTACAAGATCTAGGTGTTATTTTTAGGCCCTCCTTGGTTGGGGACAGAAGCACCAGATCAGCAAACAATAGACAGTTGACTTCAGATTCTAGTAGGATGAGGCCTGGTGCTGCAGACTGTTCTAGTTCCCGCGCCAATTCGTTGATATATATGTTGACGAGGGTGGGGCTTAAGCTGCATCCCTGTCTCACCCCAAGGCCCTGTGGGAAGAATTGTTTTTTGCAAATTTCAAACGTACACTTGTTCGCACATGGATTTTATAATGTCGTATGTTTTACCCCAAACACCACTTTCCAACAATTTGTATAGCAGACACTCATGCCAAATTGAGCTTTTGCCTCTTTTGGTTTGTTTGTCAATTAGGGTGAGTATGTAGTCTGTCATGTTGTACTGTAATTTGGTAAAAAGACAATTTGACATTTGCTCAGCACATTGTTTTCACTGAGAATGCACTAGTCTGTTAATGATAATGAAGAGGATTTTCCCTAGGTTGCTGTTGACTCATTTACATCGGTCTCCACTTTGGGGTGATAAGTCATTGATTCCAAATATTGGGGAAGCTAAGGACTGTTAAAGAGTTTAAGTATAGCCTGTTGGAATTTGGTCTGTATATTTGATCATTTCATTGAGAATACCATCAACACCACAGGCCTTTCTGGGTTGGAGGGTTTGAATGTTGTACCTCATTCAATGTCATTTGAGAATCCAGTGGGTTCTGGTAGTCTTTAATAGTTGATTCTAAGATTTGTATATGGTTTTGTGTTAGAGCCCAAAAGATTCTAGTGGTGGTGTCTCAGTCTGTGAGACATCACCCCCCCCCCCCGGTGAATCTCCCCTTTCAAACTTGTTTCCTTCCCCCTCATCGCCTCCTTTCTCCTCTTGACCGCCCCTCCCTCCCATGGCCACCCTATTGCTTCTTTCAAACATGTTTTCTTCCTTTGCTTTGTAATTGAGATTTATGCTTAAAGCCTGGTGAACCCCTATGGGGGGTGCGGTGCTGCTGCTGTGACTGTGTATAATTCCAGGCCAGAAAACCATCCAGAGTGGTTTGTCATTTTTAACTTCTTGGCTTCAGTGTCTTAATGCATACAGCCAAATGTACCGATGACACTGCAATCCCGTGCAGACATTTCTCTCCCTTTACTGTAGTTCAGCAAACAATGATCCATGTAGGATAGAGGAATCCTAAGTCCTCCTACTTCCACACTAGATGGTTTCTAGAGCAGAGGACAGACACCATGTTGGGTGTATATATGGTGTTTCTATAGTAATATGACTCTTGACTTCAGGGCACTCTGACCGTTTTCACACTGGATGTGTAACCAGGCCAGCTCAGTAGTGATGAAACACCCTTTTGTTGGCTTCGTCCCAATGTCCTGTCCTTGGCTGCACTGTCTGTCAGGACCCTAAAGCCCTGTCTAGACCTGACCGTTCATGTAGCTTTTATATATTCTGATCGTAAGAGTTCTGCTCATGGCATTAGGAACACGTCCGGATTCCATTTTCCTGCGCTATATTCAAATTCCAGTGTGCCTTCTACAAATGGAGGAATAAGTCAAATACGATAACACCAACTGATGGTTTTAGCTAACTAGCCAGCTAACCTCCTGTAGCTAGCTAACTAGCCAGCTAACCTCCTGTAGCTAGCTAACTAGCCAGCTAACCTCCTGTAGCTAGCTAACTAGCCAGCTAACCTCCTGTAGCTAGCTAACTAGCCAGCTAACCTCCTTCGTAGCTGTTCGGTTAAAATTAGCCAGCTAACTCCTGTAGGGGACCCCAGGCTTTAACTAGCCAGCTAACCTCCTGTAGCTAGCTGGCTAGCATTTGATGCCAACAAACCCTTTTGACACGCTGGAAAAGTATTTCCTCCAACGTCATAATGTTACGGTCCAAATCCCATTGGTCCCAAAACAAAAGTTTTATCTGTGGATTTGTGGGAGGAGTACTGATGTCGCCCACTGTGCTTTTGGGAAGCCTGGTTTGCATTCCTGACCACCTCCTTGAAGTGGTCAGACAGATCGGAACACAATCCGACCAAAAAGTAACTTTTGAGTCGAGACCCGTATTTTCAATGCGATCTTTGTATCCTGATAGCAGAAGTGGCATGTAAAGTATAGACCTGACCTTGGTGTCTGAAGTGATCTTTATCTTGTTGGTGATTGTACTGGGTCATTACAGTATTGGGACACATTCATTGTGGACTCTCGCTAGGTGCTACACCAGGTATAATATTCCCTAAATAGTTCATTACTTTTAACCATAGCCCATAGGTGTCTGGTAAAGTAGTGCATTATGTAGGGAATAGGGTGCCATTTGGAACATATCACACTCTTGTTCCTCTGTCTGCTCATACAAAGCTGAGGCCAAAATGGAGTCCTGTTTTGTAGTTGAATTTTTCAGAATGGTCTTTGTGGTTTTGGGCACACTAGGATTCTAAATAAGTTTGTAGCAAATGGTCTGTGGGGGTCATGATGGAGGCTTTGACAAATGATTCAAGCATTGACTCAACACCCCGGCGAGGCCGCAACAGATACAGGATTCCCCAAATAACTCTAGGGTAGGATGTCCCCCACCAAGACGAGCCTGTCTACTGATGTCCCCCACCAAGACGAGCCTGTCTACTGATGTCCCCCACCAAGACGAGCCTGTCTACTGATGTCCCCCACCAAGACGAGCCTGTCTACTGATGTCCCCCACCAAGACGAGCCTGTCTACTGATGTCCCCCACCAAGACGAGCCTGTCTACTGATGTCCCCCACCAAGACGAGCCTGTCTACTGATGTCCCCCACCAAGGCAGCCTGTCCAAGATGTCCCCCACCAAGACGCCTCTACTGATGTCCCCCACCAAGACGAGGCCTGTCTACTGATGTCCCCCACCAAGACGAGCCTGGTCTACTGATGTCCCCCACCAAGGCCTCTACTGATGTCCCCCACCAAGACGAGCCTGTCTACTGATGTCCCCCACCAAGACTAGCCTGTCTACTGATGTCCCCCCCCACCAAGACGCAGCCTGTCTACTGATGTCCCCCACCAAGACGAGCCTGTCTATGATGTCCCCCACCAAGACTGATGTTGTCTACTGATGTCCCCCAAAGTGACGAGTGTCTATGTGTCCCCCACCAAGTGTCTACTGATGTCCCCCACCAAGACGAGGCCTGTCTACTGATGTCCCCCACCAAGACGGGAGGTCTACTGATGTCCCCCACCAAGACGAGGCCTGTCTACTGATGTCCCCCACCAAGGAGCCTGTCTTTGTCCCCACCAAGACGAGCCTGTCTACCAAGACGGCCTGTCTACTGATGTCCCCCACCAAGACGCAACTGATGTCCCCCACCAAGACGCAGGCCTGTCTACTGATGTCCCCCACCAAGACGAGCCTGTCTACTGATGTCCCCCACCAAGACGAGCCTGTCTACTGATGTCCCCCACCAAGGGGCCTGTCTACTGATGTCCCCCACCAAGGCAGGCCTGTCTACTGATGTCCCCCACCAAGACGAGCCTGTCTACTGATGTCCCCACCAAGACGAGCCTGTCTACTGATGTCCCCCACCAAGACGAGCCTGTCTACTGATGTCCCCCACCAAGACGAGCTGATGTCCCCACCAAGACGAGCCTGTCTACTGATGTCCCCCTACCAAGACGCAAGTCCCCACCAGACCTGTCTACTGATGTCCCCCACCAAGACGAGCCTGTCTACTGATGTCCCCCACCAAGGCGAGCCTGTCTACTGATGTCCCCCACCAAGACAGGCCTGTCTACTGATGTCCCCCCACCAAGACGAGCCTGTCTACTGATGTCCCCCCACCAAGACGAGCCTGTTACTGATGTCCCCCAAGACCCTGTCTAATGTCCCCCACATTGTCTACTGATGTCCCCCACCAAGTGCCTGTCTACTGATGTCCCCCACCAAGACGAGCCTGTCTACTGATGTCCCCCACCAAGACGAGCCTGTCTACTGATGTCCCCCACCAAGACGAGCCTGTCTACTGATGTCCCCCACCAAGACGAGCCTGTCTACTGATGTCCCCCACCAAGACCCTGTCTAATGTCCCCCACCAAGTGTCCCCCACCAAGACGAGCCTGATGTCCCCCACCAAGGAGCCTGTCTACTGATGTCCCCCACCAAGACGAGCCTGTCTACTGATGTCCCCCACCAAGACGAGCCTGTCTACTGATGTCCCCCACCAAGACGAGCCTGTCTACTGATGTCCCCCACCAAGACGAGCCTGTCCGTTTTTATTCAGAACTTGAATTAAAGTGCAGTATGTTGTGTATTAAAGTACCTTATGGTTAAGGGGAGGGGGATGTTTTTAACATTAGGTACTAACAATATTACCACGAGGGAGCCAGCAGGGGTGAGGAGGGTTGGTGTGTCGAGTTAGAGCTGTTCTGTTGCATTGTGGGTGTTTTATAGGAGATGAGATGAGGGTTGGTGTGTCGAGTTAGAGCTGTTCTGTTTTAACACCCGTGGGTGTTTTATAGGAGATGAGATGAGGGTTGGTGTGTCGAGTTAGAGCTGTTCTGTTGCATTGTCTAGTTTTAACACCAGTGGGTGTTTATAGGAGATGAGAGGAGGGTTGGTGTGTCGAGTTAGAGCTGTTCTGTTGCATTGTCTAGTTTTAACACCAGTGGGTGTTTATAGGAGATGAGAGGAGGGTTGGTGTTCTCCTGTTGCATTGTCTAGTTTTAACACCAGTGTGTTTATAGGATGAGAGGAGGGTTGATTAGAGCTGTTCTGTTGCATTGTCTCCCCGTGGGTGTTTTATAGGAGATGAGATGAGGGTTGGTGTGTCGAGCTGTTCTGTTTTAACCCCGTGGGTGTTTTATAGGAGATGAGATGAGGGTTGGTGTGTCTTAGGCTGTTCTGTTGCATTGTCTAGTTTTAACACCAGTGGGTGTTTATAGGAGATGAGAGGAGGGTTGGTGTGTCGAGTTAGAGCTGTTCTGTTGCATTGTCTAGTTTTAACACCCGTGGGTGTTTATAGGAGATGAGCTTGGTGTGTCCTGTTCTGTTGCATTGTCTGTTTTAACACCCGGGTGTTTTATAGGAGATGAGATGAGGGTTGGTGTGTCCAGTTAGAGCTGTTCTGTTTTAACACCCGTGGGTGTTTTATAGGAGATGAGATGAGGGTTGGTGTGTCGAGTTAGAGCTGTTCTGTTTTAACACCCGTGGGTGTTTATAGGAGATGAGCTGGCCTTCTCCCGTAGGTGTTTATAGGTGATGAGCTGGCCTTCTCCCGTGGGTGTTTATAGGTGATGAGCTGGCCTTCTCCTGTGGGTGTTTATAGGAGATGGGCTGGCCTTCTCCTGTGGGTGTTTATAGGAGATGGGCTGGCCTTCTCCCGTGGGTGTTTATAGGTGATGAGCTGGCCTTCTCCAGTGGGTGTTTATAGGAGATGAGCTGGCCTTCTCCAGTGGGTGTTTTATAGGAGATGAGCTGGCCTTCTCCCGTGGGTGTTTATAGGAGATGGGCTGGCCTTCTCCAGTGGGTGTTTTATAGGAGATGAGCTGGCCTTCTCCCGTGGGTGTTTATAGGAGATGGGCTGGCCTTCTCCAGTGGGTGTTTTATAGGAGATGAGCTGGCCTTCTCCAGTGGGTGTTTATAGGAGATGAGCTGGCCTTCTCCAGTGGGTGTTTATAGGAGATGAGCTGTCCTTCTCCCGTGGGTGTTTATAGGAGATGAGCTGGCCTTCTCCAGTGGGTTTTCAGAATGAAGCTTCAAAACAACATTTAATTAATTATCCTCAAGGGCTGTCAATCAGAACACTGCAGTTCTGTCTCTTGTGTTCTCCTTCCTTCCCTTCATACTCGGATCTGATGGTGGTTTAGGTGACAGAAGTTGCTGGGAGCTGTAGTCGTGTGACTGGCTGTTAATGGGTTTATGGGGGCGGGGCTCATTGTTCTCCTACATCCTCATTGGCTCCCCTGAGGTGGTGATCTCATCCGAGAGGAATTCCCTCCACTATGTACTACACCACACACAGCTCCAGCTTGGCAGCCCCCTGTACTGTCCCGTGAAATCATACATGACTTACTCCATTAGCTGCTCGTCTGTCTCCCGCTCTGCAGAATGGCATGGGTAGAAACCGACTGCTCTCGGGGCAGGCCTGGTTAGAGCTATACTGAACCTAAATATCAACGCATGTGACAATTTTCACTTAAATGTAAGGAAATGTATCCATTGAAAGAAATTTGGGGGGGGCCCTAATCTATGGATTGCACATGACTGGGAAGGGGTGCAGCCATTCTAGGCCCACCCACATTCTAGGCCCAGCCAATCAATTAGTTTATCCCCAAAAAATAGCTTTATTACAGACTAATCCACCCCCCCCCTCAACTTGATATCTGTGGCGTTGTGTGACACAACTGCACATTTGATTGTCCCAAGCACAAAGTGCACCTGTGAAATGATCATGCAGGTTTAATCAGTCTTGATATGCCACACCTGTCAGGTGGATGAAATGCTTACTCGCGGGGATATAAACACATTTGTTCATAACATTTTTAAGAAGCTTTTTTTAAATTGTAATGGATCATTTCTGTGATCATTTATTTCAGTTCATGAAACATGGTAAACTTTACATGTTAGATTCACTAGCTCCTGATGTAGGGTCAACAAGTGTCCTGGGAAAGGGTGTGTGACACACAGACAGGCGGACGGACAAACAAAGGCCTCTGTGGTTCTCACACAAACCGGTTTATCTGCTACCCCACAGAGGACCATGGTCTCTACCACGTACTCACACAGCCCTGTCTTCTCCGACATGTACATTTACCACTCAACTTGTATTTATTTATCTGTTATTTTACCAGGTAAGTTGACTGAGAACACGTTCTCATTTGCAGCAACGACCTGGGGAATAGTTACAGGGGAGAGGAGAGGGATGAATGAGCCAATTGTTAACTGGGGATTATTAGGTGACCGTGATGGTTTGAGGGCCAGATTGGGAATTTAGCCAGGAATGTACAGACACCAGAGATGTTAAGTACCAACAGCCTTTCTGTTTGGCGTGTCTAGCTCTCGCTGGGTCTTCGTGAATACCTTTCCTGTTTGGCGTGTCTATCTCTCGCTGGGTCTTCGTGAATACCTTTCCTGTTTGGCGTGTCTAGCTCTCTCTGGGTCTTCGTGAATACCTTTCCTGTTTGGCGTGTCTAGCTCTCGCTGGGTCTTCGTGAATACCTTTCCTGTTTGGCGTGAATACCTTTCCTGTTTGGCGTGTCTAGCTCTCGCTGGGTCTTCGTGAATACCTTTCCTGTTTGGCGTGTCTAGCTCTCTCTGGGTCTTCGTGAATACCAGAGCAGGAAAGATGGTGCCGACAGACGACTTTGCTATTTGGACCTTTTTTTTTTTCCTGTTATTTTTTTGTATTTAAAGCTCACACCGTTATCACTTCAAGTACTTTTGAACTATGAATCAACAACTACTAATCTCAACCTATTTCGGCTCCTACTTCAACTCAGCTATTCCCTACTTTACACTGGACCCTAATCCATTATTTTGGGCTACCCAAGAGACTCAAGTGACAATGCTGTAGAAGGGCTGGAACCCCCCCCTTTTACATTTAATGTTTTATTGGATAAAGTCTAGATACTGGAGAACAAGATCGGCGAGCTCATTTCAAGAGTTTCTACCAATGGGATGTTCATTTTTCTACCATAAACCGCCTCAAACGTTTCAGAATTTGTCGGTACATAAAACACCACCTCACAACCGCAGACCACGTAACCACGCCAACCCAGGACCTCCTACATCCGGCTTCTTCGCTCCGTGGGATCGTCTGAGACCAGCCACCCCGGACAGCTGATGACACTGGGTTTGGATAACTGAAGAATGTCTTCACAAACCGTCTCGGGGAAGCTCGTTGTCCAGGGTCTTGACCCGACTGCATTTCGGTGTCGTAACTGACTTCAGTTTGCAAATGTTTACCTTCGATGGCCGCTGGTACTTAGAAGTTTGTGGCTTAATCCCGGTCTCAACTGGACCGGGTAGACTGACTGTATGGCGTCATGTAGGTGAGCGGGTTACTGATGTCAATGTTCTGAACAGAGCGCCCCATGGGGGGGGTGTATGGTAAGGGCAGGCATAAACTACGGACAACTAACACAATTTCGCATTTTATCGATTAGTTATTTTTGAATGCACAGCGATACCAGGATTAGATCCTAAGTCCCATTGTCGTGCCATTCATTCATCACCTCATGTTTCTGTACACAATTCCTGGAGTCTGAAAAATGTCCCAGTTCTACCATAATCACCAGACATGTCGTCCCATTGAGAAACTCCTGGTAGAGACGAGACATTATCTGTAATCATCACGCCTGTCTATGTAACAGTATATACTTTACGTCCGTCCCCTCACCCCGATCAGGGCGCAAACCAGGGGCCCTCTGCACACATCAAGTCACCCTCGAAGCATCGTTAACCATCGCTACACAAATGCCTCGGCCCTTGCAGAGCAAGAGGAACCACTACAAGGTCTCAGCAAGTGACGTCACCCGATTTTTGAAATTCTACCAGCGCGCACCACCGCTAACTAGCTAGCCATTTCACATCGGCTACATCTACATTCCACCACTCAGCGAGCTGTACAGGGCCATAAACAATGCACCACCGCTAACTAGCTAGCCATTTCACATCGGCTACATCTACATCCCACCACTCGGCGAGCTGTACAGGGCCGTAAACAATGTTCGCCCAGAGGCAGCTTTTTATAGTGGTCGGAGACTTTAAAGTGGGGAGACTAATCCTTTTTCGCACCACGTCTCGTGCACCACGAGGCGCTAATACTGGACAACTTTTAGTCTACCTATAGAAATGCATGCAAGGCCCTCCCTCGCCTTGCTTTCAGCAAATCAGACCATGACTCCATCCTCCTGCTTCCCGTCTACAAAAACTCTAACCGAAGTACCAGTGACGGGCTCAGTATTGATGGTGTCAGACAAAGCGGATGCTAAGCTACAGGACTGCTTCGCTAGCACAGACTAATGTTTCTGGGTGGGGATGCTGGTTCTGCCAGGACTGCCTGCTGGTTGTGTCTTGGTCACATGGCTCAAATCCTCTCAATCCCTTCCTCTGTATTACTCAGCTTAATATCAGATAATATGATTTAGTTTGAGCTGTAAGATGAAAGCTGCTTGTATTAACTACCATACTGAAGGAATTGGTTGAGACTTTACAGAAGTCCAGCTTAGTCTAAGTTATTGTCTCATGTAGTCGGTGGTTGTATTTGTTAAATGTTGGCACAGCGTTAGGTTGCATCCTGTTGACCGACTGCAGGTGGGGCCAGCAACACAACTCTCCAGCAACACAACTCTCCAGCAACACAACTCTCCAGCAACACAACTCTCCAGCAACACAACTCTCCAGCAACACAACTCTCCAGCAACACAACTCTCCAGCAACACAACTCTCCAGCAACACAACTCTCCAGCAACACAACTCTCCAGCAACACAACTCTCCAGCAACACAACTCTCCAGCAACACAACTCTCCAGCAACACAACTCTCCAGCAACACAACTCTCCAGCAACACAACTCCAGCAACACAACTCTCCAGCAACACAACTCTCCAGCAACACAACTCTCCAGCAACACAACTCTCCAGCAACACAACTCTCCAGCAACACAACTCTCCAGCAACACAACTCTCCAGCAACAACTCTCCAGCAACACAACTCTCCAGCAACACAACTCTCCAGCAACACAACTCTCCAGCAACACAACTCTCCAGACACAACTCTCCAGCAACACAACTCAGACTCTCCAGCAACACAACTCTCCAGCAACACAACTCTGTCCAACACAACTCTCCATGGTGTCATCAGAACCAGTCAGCGTTTTAATTTTTGGGATAGACAAATCTGATGCAGACCTTCCTATGTCGGTACATTTTTACTGTTGAAGAGGCTTTCTACAATGCTAAATAGACATGCACTGTAAAATGGTGTTTCTCCAGTGTTTTCATTGGACTTATGAAAGACCATTTTTAACCATAACGTTTAGGTTTTCTAACTCGCCATTGTTACTGTTAACGGTTTAGGCTTTCTACAACGTTTCACTCACATCCTCAGTATACTCTCTGACGCGCCAGACAGTTGGTGTGTCTGGATGAGACTTCAGTATTATTCCCCATTTTTATTTGCTGGCTAATATTTTGCCTATATGAAATTAACCTTGTAATGTAACATCAGTTAATGTCCTCTGTTATGTAGGGTAATACATTTAATGTCTGCAGGTTATTGTGGCACGATCTTAGTCGCACACTTCCTGTCCTTGGAATGTTTCCTGAACTGAAGAAACACTAAGACAGTCATTGTTACAGCTCCCTCCCCTCCCACATTGCCCTCTCGCTCCCTCCCTTCTGTAGTATGGATGTTGTCTAGGAGTGTTTGTTTGGTCTCCATAGCAACTGGGGAAGAGAAGAAAAAAAAATAAGCAGCTTCCAAAACCCCCTTCAATCGTTTATCTGGTTTGGAATTATGTGTTTGGAATTTGGAACGTAAAGTGGTATTTGGAATGTAAGGGTTGTGCATGAGACATCTAAAGTGTTGGTTTCAACTCATTCATGACTCTTCCTGTTGGTGTTAGGACAGGTGTTAGATGGGGCTGTTTTAACTGACAAACCTTTTTTTTTAAAGTGGATTAAATTGATGAAACCAAGACTTTTTGTTACATATATTAAGACTAAAGTGTTAAGTCCAATTTATTTCCAGTTAATTTGAATAGACAGGCTTTCCTGTTGAGGTAAATATCGCTTGTGAACAGCCGCCCGCTGTAAGGCAAACTGGTTCCTTCCTGTGGTTTGATTTCCTTTCCAATCAGCGGAGTAAGGAGACTCTAGATTTAAAGGTCTATATCGTAGTTTGGACGTAGGCCTGTAGCATTCACCTCCCCAAAGTGGATTTCCAGATGTGATGTCGGCTCCCAGGACACACTATCTAAACTGATGGGACGACTTGATGTTTTCCACTGAAGAGCAGAGTTCAAAGACCTCATTTGATCTAACGTACCATAATGAGTCTTGTGTTTCTATACGGGTGGAGGCCGTTAGCCAGTCATTTCTACTACAGTTCATAGTATAGCTTCACTCCCTGGACATTTAATTTCCACATTATCTAGTGGTGCACCAAGTGTTCTCTTTTCCCTTGCTTGGTGCCCGACTGCACCTTAGTTACTTCTCTAGATTTACGACTGCCACTCAAGTCCAAACTAGTCGGTTCTGTTCTTCCCTGGCCTTATTCCATACACCTGGCTGGCTTGCTGGCTGGGGTGAGAAAAGGACAGGATTTAGTTGAACCAGAATGAAACAATGGAACTGATTTGTCCTAGCAAGTTGTGTTCTGCTGAATTCAAATACCTTGTTCCCTTTCCCCCACCCCCTGGTTCTGGAAGCTATTTAAAGGGATAGTGTGAGATTTTGGCAATTTAAGCCCTTTGCTTTCACTTGCAGTTAGAAGTAAGTTGACGGTTGTTTATGTAAACCGTTGCTAACTAGCTTTGGTACAATGACTGGAAGTGGCGCTAACGCTAGTTAGCAACTTCCTTAACTTCACGCAGATGCATAAGTATCCATGGGTTCATCGGACAGAATCTGACACTCGCTTTAATTTTACGGCTGGGCCTCGAAGGACTGCCCCTTTAAGCTAATGAGCAAAATACTAACTAATTGATATTTGTTGTCTCAAAATAATGGTCGTTTTTATCAAGTTTTTTTGAAAAGTATTTAACAACTTGCCTAGTTAAGTGTAATTAAGGTTGTTGCCATGACGGCCTACCCCTGGGAAACCCTCCGCTAGCCCGGACACCGATGGTCCCATAATGCACTGCCCTATGGAACTCCCAACTATTCAATGACATGCCCCCATAACTGGTTTTTAACCTCCTGTTTGATATTAACTTCTGTGTTTATCGACTTATTTAGGACGGCAGCGGGGCATGACTTGTTCAGTGGCAGAGTAATAAGGTTTATTTCATGAGCAGTCCCAATGACCCCCTAGCAGCTCAAATGTCTAGAGACATGGTCTTTAGCGTTGCTAAATGTACTAATGTAAAGGATGAAATATCTTCCTCTATCGTCCCCTCTGTCGTTGTACGTAGATGTGGTGCTTTTCAGTTACACCAAACGGAGCTGGCAGGGGTGTGACGTGCCCTAACCCTCTTAGTCCCCCTACATCCTCTGGGGAAGCCATGTCTACCAGGCCCCTAACCCTCTGGTCCCCCTACATCCTCTGGGGAAGCCATGTCTACCAGGCCCCTAACCCTCTGGTCCCCCTACATCCTCTGGGGAAGCCATGTCTACCAGGCCCCTAACCCTCTTGTCCCCCTACATCCTCTGGGGAAGCCATGTCTACCACCTCTTCCCTTCCCCCTCTCTGGGCTGGCTGGGGACCAGGAACCGGGGGTTTGTGTTAATGGTTCAATGTGATTCTAGGACTCATACACATAGCAGTTCAGAGGGTCTTAGCTATTAGCAGGAGAATTTCTCCCTTCTGCCTGTCATGTCAGCTCCCTTATCCTCTCTGGCATGCTCTGTCTGGCGTGCTCTACTCTCCTCCAGCAGTGCCTCAGACAGTGAGGCTCTGACTTAGTCCTGCCCTCTCTAAAGAGATGTTTGGCCTGCAGGGTCTTTCCAGTGAAGTAAGGTTAAATGAGTCATTCCCTCTGTGATGGACCATGTACAGCTGGGAGCCTTCCCAGCCTCAGAGCTGCTAGGTTAGGGCTGTGAAACTCAATTACTGGGGGGGTGGGCTGATTTAATCAAATTAATGTTATTGATTCGTTAGGTACTTGGCGCTCACACCCTTCCAGGAATTGAGTTTGACGTCCTTGTTCTAGGTGGACAGTTAAGGCTGCAGCTGGAGAAGGTCCAACTTCAGCAGGCCTCTGGTAGTAACATACTGTAGTTGTTAGGAACAGCCGAGGATTCCCAAGGCGTAGTAACAACCGCACCAAGACATTTCCCATTAGAGGTACCGTAGTGTCAACTCTTTATTTGAGCTAACACCGCTGATTTTGTCTACAGATTGACGAACCGTAACCTCAGCAAAGCAGTTGCTTATCAACAAACAGTCATTACTATCTGGACTATCCAGTGTTTTTTTCCCCTAGTTTACTCACCCAGGAGTGGCGGGTCGCCAGGTGGTTAGAGCGTTGGACTAGTTAACCGAAAGGTTGCAAGATCGAATCCCCCCCCCCCCCCCCGAGCTGACCAGGTAAAACTCTGTCGTTCTGTCCCTGAACAAGGCAGTTAACCCACTGTTCCCCTGTAGGCCATCATTGTACGTAAGTATTTGTTCTTAACTGACTTGCCTAGTTATAACTAGCATTTGTCCTGTGGAACGTTGGAAGAGGGGTTGTCTGTCAGTATGCACCACACACAGTATATAGTATATATATACTCTTTGGGAAGAATGATGGCTCTTGGTTTCTGAAGAATAGGCTCTCAACCCCAATTTCAATACAAATGGGCTATATTGGTGAGGGGGGCTGTATTGCCAAAGCAAGTGAAGTAGATAAACAAAAGTGAAAAACAGTAAACATTACTGAAGTTCTGAAATGTCGTATGTCTATACATACCTCTCTCTGTCACCATGGTGATGGCCACTTTCCACCCACCAATGTCTTTGTCAGGGTAACTCGACACAGACTGACACAATAACACGGCTCTGGGGGCAGACATGTTTGTTGCTCCTAGGGAACTGTTCAAGGCCTTATTTACTTCAATTATAAGACTGGGATCTGTGAAATTAAAGTTTAGCTAGTACCCGCTGAGTTTTACTTTGTATTTTTAAAACAGAATTGTTTCGGAAGGGCCAGTCGAGTTAAATGACTATATTCCACAGGTGCTTTATAGAGAACAAATGCTTTCCCTAAACTATGCTACACACACACGGTGATCCTGCAGAATAAACTGCTTTCCTCAGTCTGCTGCTGTTGTCAAACTGTCTCTGGGTTGTGTTAGGTACTCCACTTTAGCTGGTTGTCTTGGTCTTAATGTAACACATTGAAGCTGGTTTTTCATTTCCTTTTAGAGCCAGGTCAGCTACTATGGGCCCTGGTCTAAAGTAGTGCTCTATAGGACCCTGGTCTAAAGTAGTGCTCTATATAGGACCCTGGTCTAAAGTAGCGCACTATATAGGGTGCCATTTCAGATGCAACCCGGTACAGCCCCTGCTATCAAACTGCCAGGGAATTTCTGTCCAAATATCAGAAAGTGCCTGGTCTCTCACCCTGCCATATGCTCTCAAAGCGGTCTGCCTGTTTGGTATACATCTAGGGGCTCTGGTCTGAAGCCATAGGGTTCAAGCCAGTACTGTTTGTATTTATTAGCATAGTGAGAATAGTAATGGCCCCAGGACTGGACCCTGTGGAACTCCCCATATTTTAAGTCATAGTAAGTAATAATTTGTTTATGACGCTCCACACAACTCTTACAGCCAAGAAGCTCAAACTAAAACAGAACCACAATGTGAAAATATAGTTTAAATAGAAAATTTACATTTTGTACAAATGTATTTTATTTTACACACAGTAAACACACTGGGCTGTGTTGGGTAGGGTGTGTCATCAGCTGTGGGTTAGAGTTCAACTCCTGCTCTGCTCACACCATTGTTATGTGCTTGCTGACAGGATGTTTGGCAGAGATGGCTGATACTGTGTACACACACACACACACACCTTGAAGCGGTGTGAGTGGTGCAGTTGTGGACAGGGCGCAGCCCCTCCAGGTTGGGCAATGTTCTGCTCTGACCGAAAGATTGACAAACTGCCCATCCCGTCTCTATAGCAGTCTCTTGTTGTGGTAATGTGTATAATGAATTACACACCGCTTGAGGAGAACACCTATTTAATGGTTCTGTACTAAATGGCTCCCTGTTCCCGTAGGGCTCCAGTCAAAAGTAGTGCACTATATAGGATATATGGTGCTATATAGGACGCGTCCACTGTTTGAACGATAAATCACTTCTGTAAACTGTTGTGACATAGCTGTTGAGCAATATTTTTCAACAGCTATCTGATTTCCCAACTGTTTTAGAGGACACAATCTCTTCTCTAAACTTCAAGGTTTAATTTTGTTCAATTGTTTTTTTTTAAACTGTCTACTTGTGGACCCCATGCCCCGAGCAATGGTTTTCTACCTGATGTTGTACAGCTACATGTGTCTTACTCTGGCCAAAGTCAACTGTTTTCCTCCTTATCTGCAGTCTTCAGAGATGAGCTAATGGGGGTCCCCCTATTGACATCAGTGAGTGAAGCTGTTTTGGTGTTGTGTTGATCAGGATGGCCTCACCAGTACGGTGTGAGGGAGAGCTGTGATACTGTATGGGTTGAAGGTCATCTTATCCAGGGAATTTAAACATGAAGACAGTACAGTGCCTTCAGAAAGTGTTCATACCTCATGGCTTAATCTACATTTTGTAACACTTTTGGAATTCAGGCTGTATATTTAATATTCTCCTCCATCTACACACACACTAGCCCGTAATGACAACGTGAACTTTGTTTTTAGAAATGTTTTGTTAATTTATTGTAAATCTAAATATTGCATTCACACCCCTGAGTCAATACTTTGTAGAAACACTTTTCTTGGTAAGTCTCTTAGTAAGCAACTCCAGTGTAGATTTTTACATTGTTTTCGGGTTATTGTCCTGCTGGAAGGTGACTTCATCTCCCAGTGTCTGATGGAAAGTAGACTGAACCAGCTTGTCCTCTAGGATTTTGCCTGTCCGTAGCTTCACTGATTATTTTTAATCCTGGATAAACTCCCAAGTCCTTAAGTACAAGCAGACTCATAACATGATGCAGCCACCACTGTTTGAACATATGGAGAGTGGTACTCAGTGCTGTGTTGGCTTGGATTTGCCCCAAACAACTTTTTGTCCTGAATACAAAGTGTTAATTGCTTTGCCACCTTTCTTTGCAGTATTTTAGTGATTTGTTTAATGTTTTGGAATATTTTTATACTGTACTTCCTCTTCACTCTGTCATTTAGTATTGTGGAGTAACTACAATGTTGCTCCATCCTCAGTTTTCTTATTACAGCCATTAAATTCTGTTTTAAATTCCCTATTGGCCTCATGGTGAAATCCCTGAGTGGTTTCCTTCCTCTCCGGCAACTGAGTTAGGAAGGAGGCCTGTCTTTGTGTACTGATACACCATGCTCAAAGGGATATTCAATGTCTGATTTTTTTTTTTCTCTCCAATGGGTGCCCTTTGTGAGGCATTGGATCTCTCTGAAATGTACTGCTTGATTAACGGACCTTACAATTATCTGTATGTGTGGGGTACAGAGGTTAGGTAGTCATAAATATCATGTTAAACACTTACACGCAGTGAGTTGTTGTAACTTGTTAAGCACATTTTTACTCCTGAATGTATTTAGGCCATAATAATAATATATTTTATATATAATAATAATAATAAATACTTACTGACTCGAGACATTCCAGCTTTGAAATGTTAAAAATATTAATAAAAAAAAAAACGTAATTTCACTGACATTATGGGGTTTGTTTAGGCCAGTAACAAAGTTGAAAAATATTTTAATTCCGTGTGGAAAGTCAAAAGGATGTGGACTTTCTGGAGGCACGATCTGTTTTGTCAAGAAAAATACTGGCATTGTCAAGACTTTCTCCTCCTCTGTCCTTTGTCTTCCTCCTGCTCCTCCCTCCTTATTGCTTTCAACCCCTCTTCCTCCCTTGTCCATCCTTCATCTTCCTCCTCCCTTCATCCAGACAGTAAATGGTGTTTGTGGATGTGAACCTAAAATCTGATCCTAGATCTGTCTTGCCCTACCAGACTCTAAGGCCATAGTGGATGGTAACATGAAACTGATCCTGGGCATGGTGTGGACCCTGATCCTCCACTACTCCATCTCCATGCCAGTGTGGGAAGACGAGGTGGATGACGAGGCCGAGAAGAAGACTCCAAAGCAGAGGCTTCTGGGATGGATCCAGAATAAAGTGCCAGACTTGCCCATCAACAACTTCAGCAGAGACTGGCAGAGTGGCAAGGCCCTGGGAGCCCTGGTCGACAGCTGTGCTCCAGGTAGGTTCTGGGGGTCAGGGTGTGTACAACAGTGTCCATTCTGATGTCCAGAGGTTAACTGGTGGTGAGCGTGTGCTTTTTGTTATTGGGTGGGTGTTTAGGATAAGGTATTGGATAATGTGAGTGGTTTTTTTATTGACGTTATTGTTTGTGCAGGTCTGTGTCCTGACTGGGAGACGTGGGACAACAAGCCCTCGGACAACGCCCAAGAGGCCATGCAGCTAGCTGACGACTGGCTGGGCATCCCTCAGGTGAGAATAACACTGTTTTGTCAGGGAGCCCTCTGGTCCCTGTCATTTGTTTCTGACAGTAAACTACTGACATTTCTCCCAAATAAAAATGTAATTTAGAGCATTTATTTACAGAAAATGAGAACTGGTCAATATAACAAAGCTGCAGTGTTGTCAGACCTCGAATAATGCAAAGAAAATAAGTTCATATTTTTAAACACAGTACTAATGTGTTAACTTAGGAAGCTGACAGTAGGTTATCGAATCAATCAATAAAAAAAAAATACACCACGCTTCACTATAAATTGTAAAGACAGATTCATAATTTTAGTGGTTAATTTTTTTTTTTTGAGTTGTATTTACCTACCAGGTGGGTGCAGCATTCAAACAATCTAAAGCGTTATTGAAATCAATCATACAACACGCCCAAGTTAAACGTCTGCAAACAGTCTCGCTGTTCCAAGAGTAATTGACATTATTTATACAACGGGTGGGTCTGAATGCTGATTGGTTTAAACCACATTCCAGCCGGTGTCTAGTCCACAAGTTACCACTGGCTAAATGTATGCTGTTAAAATGCCTATTTACTCTGTTCAATCTCACTGTGCAAATCCACTGTCTCATCAGCCCAGCCAGGCAATTTATAAACTTGATGTCCACTTTAAAAAGCATGTAGACATGAGCTCAGGTATAAACCTGTGTCTCTCATATTGGCAACATTGTAGTAACACTCCAGACTTCCTCTGTGGCGTTAACCCTGACTCTTTTACCCACAGGCTCAACACCAGCAAACTTTTGTTTGAATACTGAAATCTGTAGATTAGATCATTTGACGCTGACCACTTTTCCTGACCGATGTGACGCGAACAGCAATGATTATAGGTTGTCAGCAGAACTCAGGGCCTCATTGTGTGTTGTCTGGAGAGGCTATCTGATATTGTCGGGTGTCTGTCTTCTGTCTTAGGTGATTGCACCAGAGGAGATCATTGACCCCAGTGTGGATGAACAGTCCGTGATGACCTACCTGTCCCAATTCCCAAAAGCCAAACTGAAGCCTGGTGCTCCCCTCAAACCCAAACTCAACCCCAAGAAGGCCCGTGCATATGGACCAGGTAATATATATATAGATATCTTTTATCCAAAGTGACTTTCAGTGCAGTGAGTGCGTTCATTTTTTAATATCTGATACCTGAGGAAATGTTACCCACAACCCCAGCATTGTGAGGAATAACTTGTCCAAAACATCACAACATTACTAGGCCCAAGCTTATTAATAATGACACCTTTTTCTAAGTGTGCCTGCCAAACACGTATCACGAAGCAGTCTACACCGAGTCGACAAAACATTAAGAACACCTCCCTAGTATTGATTTGCAACCCCCCTTTGGCCTTAACAGCCTCATTCATCATTTAGCCGTCTTATTGCTTATGGGTAGAAGTTGTTCAGGGTTCTGTTGGTTCCAGATTTGGTGCACTGGTACGGCTTGCCACGCTGTAGCAGAAACTGTCTATGGCTTGGGACTGGAGTCATTTTTTTTGCTTGTTTCTAACACCGCCTGGTATAGAAGTCCTGGATGGCAGGAAGCTTGGCAGGAAGCTTGGCCCCAGGGATGTACTGGTGCCCTACTCATCACTCTTTAGAACCTTACGGTCAAGGGCAGTGCAATTGCCATACCAAGGGGCGACACAGCCAGTCAAGATGCTCTAGAATTTTCTAAATCTTTTCAGCCTCCTGAAGGGGAAGAGGCGTTGTAGTGACATCTTCACAACTGTTTGGGTGTGTGGACCATGTTAATTCCTTACCGATATGGACACCGGAACTTGAAGCTCTTTACCCACTCCACTATAGCCCCATTGATGTGGATGGGGGTGTGCTCAGCCCTCCGTTTCCTGTAGTCCACGATCAGCTGTTGTCATGACATTGAGGGAGAGGTTGTTGACCTGGCACCACAATGCCAGGCCTCTGACCTCGCCCCTATAGGCTGCTCATTGTCGTCGGTGACCAGTCCTACCCGTCAGCATACGTGATGGTGTTGGAGTCAGCGTGGCAGATGTGGTGTTGCCTACCCACCTGGGGGGCGGTCCACCCTGGAAGTCCAGGATAGAATTTGTTAGGAGGATTGAGTGAGGGAGAGGATTGTATAGCCGTGTATGTGTTAAGATCTAGATTTACTTATTTTTCTCCTCGTTGCAGGTTACATGCTGGTAAATGAGGAAAAATCATTGGAGACAAGAGACGCACGCTGACTGTGCAATTTCTTGTTTGCTTATGGGTCTATACAGCTCATTGTGTGTGTGTGTGTTAATGCAAGCTAATCATGAGGTATTCTAACTCTGGCATAAACTTGAGACTTCCTTAACATGAGATCACCAGCTGTTGACACACACCCCTCTTCCCTTCGTCTTCTATCTGGTTTCGACGATGCAAAACGGAAAATAACAGCGAGTTGTATTAACATGTCCTCGTTCAGCAACGACTCTGACAAACGGGACAGGAGTTCTTCAGGACCCAGGATCGTCTCGGACAGAGTTCGCCCAGTCTGTTCTGATTGCACTTTCACCAGTAGAACAGAGGGCGATGGTGATCTATTTGTTGGCCAACATCGTCAGGATGCCGGCTCGCTCGTTTGAGTTTTTTTTCACTGCCATTACCTTGAGTCCCGGGGATTAGGGCCTGGTCAGACTTGTTGAAGTAGAAGCTGTGTTCTGTCTTAGAAAATTATGGCAGAGACCGGGGCGGCAGGGTAGCCTAGTGGTTAGTGTTAGAGTGTTGGACTAGTAACCAGAAGTTTGCAAGTTCAAACCCCCGAGCTGACAAATCTGTCGTTCTGCCCCTGAACCCACTGTTCCTAGGCAGTCATTGAAAATAAGAATTTGTTCTTTAACTGACTTGCCTAGTTAAATAAAGGTAAAATAAAAAAATGATATACAAAGATCAGTTTACAATCACTAATGAGACAGATTCCGTAAGTGTTATTTCATAGTTTCGATGTCGTCACTATTCTACAATGTAGAAAATACTAAAAACAAAGGAAGAGGACAAATGCATTGATAGAAGACACCATTTATCTGCTCTATTAAAGCTGATCTCCCCTCTTTAAGGAAACACAATGGAGAGGTCCACCTGTGAATTCTGTTGCTTTAATGCCTGGTTCATTCCTTACTGGACAGGATGGCCTGGATTCCCCATCTGCTCAATAATGCACCGGCCGGCTATAGGTTCAGCAGCACTTTCCCTCCCGTCATCAGACCGGAGAATGAAAGCACCGTGATCTCTGTTCCATCCATATGCTACAGTGTCAGACCCCCTGGTCTCTGTAATCCTTGGACCCTGAAGAGGACATGCTTTTCCTCCGTGTAACAAAGTCCTGGATTTCACATTGCTTTCTGTGAAAGAGAACCCACTGCTCGGACACTTTATTTGCACTCCGTTCCAAATCGACGTCATTGATCTGATTCTGAATCCGTTACTGAAGGATGAAGACCTGCAGTACTACAGACCTCCGGAGACTGTTATTGAGTACAGTCTCCTGCATCTTCTACAGTAGTGTCTGGTGTATTAATCAGTCGGATCTCTCCCTCCCCAGGTCTGGAGCCAGTAGGTAACAGGGTGTTGCGTCCTGCTGTCTTCACGGTGGATGCTTTCAGTGCAGGTCAGGGACAGGTCACTGTTTACGTGGAGGATCCAGAAGGAACCAGAGAAGAGGTGAAGGCGGTTCCTAACGAAGGGAAGAAAACCTTCAGTGTCACCTACATACCCCAGGTTATGGGTCATCACAAGGTACAGTACAGCCAAGTCCCTTTGTAAAACATTCATGCAGCTAACCATTACTACGAACTGATCTTGTGCCATTCTCCCACAACTCTGTCTGTTGCGGTGACCGTATTTCCGCCACACCAGTGGTCATGAGTTATGAAGGTAGTCGAATTCCACATGTAGTCACGGTAACTAGTCTTCTCCAAGCTCTGATGCTGCTTATGGTCATTAGTAGCCTACCAAACTTGTTAACTGCCTGGTACTCGGCACTCTATTGTCCCTCTAATCACTCTGACATCAATGCAAATTTAATGGACAATCTAATCAAACACTTCATGAGAGCTCATGTTGCACAACATTTCTATAGGCTATGCAATTGCGTGTGAAAACAGAGTGATGGCCTCTACTAAAAAGAGGAGGATTCCATCAACTTTCTATCAACTTGGCCTATTTATTTCTCAACTTTCCTAATATTAAACTTATTAGGCTCATCTTTACAACAGGAGTATAGCCTACCTGACCGGTTTGAACATGATCTACGGGAAAGTTGTCGTCCTGCTATTTAATAGATGACGTGTTTTTTTTTTTGCCACTTCCCCTTTTCAAAATGGCTGCATGATAATGATCCGTTCTAAATGTAAAGACCAGATGATTAAATCAAGAATAGTCTGATGGGTCCTATCCTGATCCTATCGCTTGTGCGTTATTATTGTAATCATAATCGCACACCTCATGTAGCCGACCCCATAGGCCTAAGTTATTTGGTCACTTTAGTTGTGATGAACTTAATTTAAATTAAGGACATCAATCCATTTTTACAAGGGGTTTAGAGCCTAACTGGGATACATAAGCAGAGTTTATGTTCACCATAAATGCACCTTTATAATAAAAGCATTAACTGCATAATCACATTTAGAGGTTGCTTTTGATAATGGTGTTTTCCCGCTAATAGCCTACTGTGTGTTTCTGCGCTTAAAATGTGAAGAAATACATGTTAAGCTAAACTTTATGATCTATTGCGTCAGCCACATTGCGTAAAAAATGTTTTTTGATGATAGTATTAATTTGAGCACTATTTTTTCTCGCTACTGTTCCAGACTGTTTTAGAATATTTATTTCGCACAGAATAGTATAGGTTGACCTATGTACTATGGGGGATATGAGATTGCCGTAGGCTAGTGCTTTTCCTGTTCGTTAGGCTTACTCTTGTTGGCTGACAAATTCAATGTGGACAGTTCTTCACCTTGGAATTGAAATAAGACGCGTGTGGTTGTCTTCACTTGTAGCCTGTGAGAAAGCGCTGATCACATGAGGTGCTTCTGAGCATGCAGCTGGGAGAAGAGAATTATAAGTATTATATTTAGCCCAAGGGCAAAAGGCATGGAATTAGTTTATTTTGCGTTCATTACGGCAAAGGGGATGCCGTCAAATTCCAGGCTTTATAAACCGCTTGTCAAATTGTGGAGAGATTGAAGTGTGTGCAGCCTGCACAAAAAAAAACAATTCAGAGCTCGTGCCTTTTCCAAGCAACTTTTTTCAAATCATTAATTGCATCATGCAACCTTACAATGTATTAAAAATCTGAACATGTAGCCTAACGTTTGTAGAACAAGTTACATTTAACTCTACGTTAAGCATTTAATAATACCTATTTCTTTCACCGCTCAACACAGAACGTGTGCACTTCCTCAAATTGTTTGGAGAAAATATTTCTATTTTATTCAGCTTTGTGCAATTGTTTTCTTCATACTATAAAATAATGCCACTGAATTGTAAGCAAATCTAGTCAATTAAATGAACTAGTGTAGCCTACAGCCATATGGCATAGCCAGATCAGGACCTAACATGATGAACTAGTGTAGCCCACAGCCATATGGCATAGCCAGATCAGGACCTAACATAATGAACTAGTGTAGCCTACAGCCATATGGCATAGCCAGATCAGGACCTAACATAATGAACTAGTGTAGCCTACAGCCATTTGGCATAGCCAGATCAGGACCTAACATAATGAACTAGTGTAGCCTACAGCCATATGGCATAGCCAGATCAGGACCTAACATAATGAACTAGTGTAGCCTACAGCCATTTGGCATAGCCAGATCAGGACCTAACATAATGAACTAGTGTAGCCTACAGCCATATGGCATAGCCAGATCAGGACCTAACATAATGAACTAGTGTAGCCTACAGCCATATGGCATAGCCAGATCAGGACCTAACATGATGACAACACAGAGGATGCTATTCTGTTCTTCTGAAATAAACTACATTTTCTTCATATCATGTTTCTTTAGACCTGTCTAAAATAAATAATGGATTTATTGTGATGGTGTAGACTATATTACATGGAGTTATTGTGATGGTGTAGACTATATTGCATGGATGTATTAGAATGTAGATGTTCCAGAGGTCTCCATCAGTGGCTTGGTAGGCATGTGTGGAAACCTGAAGATTGCCATTTACCAGGTGACACAATTTGACCGCCCCAGTCCTACCCACAACAGCATCTTCACTTCATTTGGCAAGCTCTTGATTCAGTTCTAGAGTCAAGTTCTTCACTTGACCTGGAGCTTGTCTGATAGTATCTAAATTGTTTGGCGGCATGAGATACCACTTCCATGTTGATTTTCTGACGTTGTTGTTGTCTTGTCTAGGTGACTGTGCTGTTTGCAGGCCAGCAGATCCCCAAGTCTCCGTTTGAGGTGAGCGTGGACAAGGCTCAGGGAGACTCCACCAAGGTTACAGCCAAAGGGCCTGGACTGGAAGCTATAGGAAACATAGCCAACAAACCTACGTACTTCGACATCTACACTGCAGGTTGGTTCTCCTCCCACAGCTCCTTCTGTTAGTAGGATAATAACTAACCAAATACGCTGGTTTGTTGAACTTTGTTTATTAGCAGTTGTTACTTTGTGGACTGGTCCCAGATCTGTATGTTTATGGCAGAAAAGTGAATCTAGGTGCTTTGGCTAAAGTATTGCTGTGTTCCTCTCACAACTAGGGGCAGGAGTGGGAGAAGTGTCGGCTTTAATCAAGGATCCCCAGGGCAGACCGTTGGAGGCCATGGTGGAGGATAAGGGAGACAGTGTGTTCAGGTGTACCTACAAGCCCACCCAGCAAGGTCCTCACACAATCACCGTCACCTTCGGAGGCATCGCCATACCCAAGAGTCCTTCTACTGTCAACATTGGACCAGGTGAACACTAATCTAAGCCTCGTGAGGGGTGGGGTTAATCAATTATATGGATTGTATTTTAACCTTCTGAAGACAATCCAGACATTTTACATTTTCAACCCCACTAAACCTTCTGAATACTTTTTTTAAAATTGAAGAGCTTTATTTCGATTCTAGAACCCCTGTTCCCTAGTTCTAGCTTTTACCCAGAACTCTGGCTAGATTGTAGAACCCCCTGTTCCCTAGGTCTAGCCTATATACAGAACTCTGGCTAGGTTCTAGAACCCCCTGTTCCCTAGGTCTAGCCTATATACAGAACTCTGGCTAGGTTCTAGAACCCCCTGTTCCCTAGGTCTAGCCTATATACAGAACTCTGGCTAGGTTCTAGAACCGCCTGTTCCCCAGGTCTAGCCTATATACAGAACTCTGGCTAGGTTCTAGAACCCCCTGTTCCCCAGGTCTAGCCTATATACAGAACTCTGGCTAGATTGTAGAACTCTGGGTCTGACACAATTGGGTGCACATAGTTTGTCTTGTTAGTTTCCACTGAATGGTCAGCTGCCTCCCCCGGCTCAACTCATGTCTCACCACCTACAGTACTTACTCACCCTCTCAGGGGGGCGGTGACCTGGCTCGACTCTGGCTGTCAGGTAGCTGCTGGGTCAGGGCTGAGAGGGGATGGACAGGTGTGATTAGGAAAAGATGAAAGTGGACAGAAGGAGAGCATTAGGACTAAAGGCGTCAGCATGGTTCGGCTGGCGCCTAGACAAACTTGGCTAGCTGAACAGAACCAGTGTGCTTGCATACACTCTTAAGTCCTTCACTTAGAAAAAGTGGCAATAGTAGTGTTTGTCCATTAAGAACTCAAGATGTCATTAATGTTGAAGATTTTGCGGCGGAGGTCTAAGTGGTAAATATAACTAGGCTGTTTGCTGCATTATTTCTCGAGGGGGGGGACGACAAGTCGTCTCTAGTTGAATGACAATACTTTGTTGACGAATCCCTACTGTTTACTAATCACCGATGACTGGGTGTAGACTTTGGCTCTGAACTTCGGCTTGCCTCCAGAAAAAATGTGCCCGAACAGCCAAACTCTCACCGAAGTCCAAAATGTTGTCAGAATATATGGCCAAACTTTTTGGTCTGGGAAGCATGTGGAAGCCTTAAGCCAGGACATGGTGGACAGGGGAGCTGGCAGCCTTGTTCAGCCCTTCTCTCTTCCTCCTACAGCCTAGCTCATAAAACCCTAAATTCCATCTCCCTGATGCACCTTTTCCACGCCACAACGACCTCACGGCGCAGTACACCACGGTGCCATGACTCTAAACCCTCTGTGGCTTTATAGACCCACAAGTTGATTTTCCAAAACAAAGGATTTGTAGTCAATTTTATTCAAATGGATAACTGAAACCGAGGTGGTTGTTGAATTGGGAAGTGAGCATCTATTTACTGTTCGTCTACAAACCCCCTCCGACTTCAAGCCTTCTCAGTTTGGAAGCATATTACAGGTTAGTCTTGGTGAGGTTTGTGGTAGAGTTGTAGGCTTGTCCCAAATGGCACCCTGTTCTCTTCAGTACACTACTTTTGTCCAGAAGTATCCCAAATGGTAACCTATCCTCCATTTAGACAATTGTTTTCTTTAGTCATGTTGATTATTATGTCTGAATGAAGCCCCCTTCATGTCAACTGTACTTTAGGCGTCAAGCAATCTTCTCTCCCCCTCCCGTTCTACTCCAACTGCTTGAGGCTATTCCAATGCAATGTGTTGTTTCCTCATTAGTTTGATTTACAAGTAAGCAGATAAGGTCTAGAGTTGATTTCAAGTGTGTTATTTGTAATATGTTGCTGTTGTCCCACATATCCCAGAGGTTGTGTCCCAATCTGGCCAAAAGCCAGAGAAAATGAACGGCGCCAAATTAAAATAAATTACTATAAAAATCAAACTTTCATGAAATTACACATGTAAGATAGCAAATTAAAGCTGCACTTGTTGTGAATCCAGCCAACATGTCAGAATTTGAAAAAGCTTTTCGGCGAAAGCAAAAGATGCTATTAACTGAGGATCGCACCATAGTAAACAAAGAAGCATATTTCAACCCGGTTGGCGTGACACAACGCAGAAATACAAATATAAATCATGCCTTACCTTTTAACGAGCTTCTGTTTGCACTCAAATATGTCCCATTAACATCACATGGTCCTTTTTGTTTGATTAATTCCGTCTATATATCCAAAATGTCCATTGTTGCTTTTGATCCAGAAAAACACCGGTTCCAACTTTGGCAATGTGACTACAAAATATCTCAAAAGTTAACTGTAAACTTTGCAAAAACATTTCAAACTACTTTTGTAATACAACTTTATGGAATTTAACGTAAATGATTAATAAAATTGAAGACTGGGTTCAATACAGGAAGAAAACAAACTAGCTAGCTTTCTGTTCAATACAGGAAGAAAACAAACTAGCTAGCTTTCTGGTCACGCGCCTCTATCTAACAGTACACTTCAAGTTACCCTTGTTCAAGATGGCCGTACTTCTTCATTACACAAATTGAATAAACTCAACCAATTTCTAAAGACTGGTGACATCCAGTGGAAGCGATAGGAACTGCAGGAAGGTCCCTTAGAAATCTGTATTCCCAATGAAAACCCATTGAAAAGTGACCCCAAAACAAAAAAAATCAGAGTTTAACCTCTGGGTTTCGCGTGCTAAATAAGTTCAGTTATACTCACAGACATGATTCAAACCGTTTCAGAAACTTCAGTGTTTTCTATCCAAATCTACTAATGATATGCATATATTCTGGTGATGAGGAGCAGTCAGTTGAATTTGAGCATGCATTTCATCCGGACGTGAAATTACTGCCCCCCCCCCGTCACCAAGAAGTGAACCCTCAATATGAAGTCCAAAGAGCGGTCACTGCCAGTGAAGCAAGTCATCAGGCTGAAAAAAAGAGCGGTCACTGCCAGTGAAGCAAGTCATCAGGCTGAAAAAAAGAGCGGTCACTGCCAGTGAAGCAAGTCATCAGGCTGAAAAAAAGAGCGGTCACTGCCAGTGAAGCAAGTCATCAGGCTGAAAAATCAAAACGAACCCTTCAGACATGGCAAGACACTTGAGGTGTGGCCACTATTTGGTACATTCTTAAAAAGAACACACTGATCTCAGGAACCCCAAAAGGCCCAGAAGACACACAGATAAACACTGTGTTTGACAAAATAATTATTTCCCTGGTGAAAAACCCCCTTTTGTCCAGATAAAGAACGCCCTCCAGGAGGTCGGCATGTCTGTCAGTCTACATTGAAGAGAGAAGACTTCATCAGAGTAAATAAAGATCTATTTACCACAAAATGTAAACCCTCAAACAGGACGACAAGATTAGTGTCCCAAACAATGTCTAAAAGAAAAAGCCTGTACAGTTCTGGAACAACATCCTATGGACAGACGAGACAAAGATGAACTGGTACCAGAAGGATGAGTGTATGGAAACTGCTCATGATCTGAAGCATACCACCTCATCTGTGAAGCATGGAGGAGGAGGTAGTGTTATGGCCTATATGGCTGCCAATAGAACTGGTTCTCTTGTATTTATTGATGCGACTCCTGACAAATTAATTATGCTGATGAATTATGAACTGTTTAGGGCTATTTGCTCAGACTAGGCCAAATGCTTCAAAACTCATCTGGACAGCGCTTCACAGTGCAGATGGACAATGACCCGAAGCATACTGCGAAAGCAACCCGTTATGTGGACTGTACCGCAATGGCTAAGTCAATCACTTGACCGGAATCCAATTGAGCATGCATACCACTTTCTGAAGGCAGAACACCCCAAGAACAAGCAGGAACTGAGGACCGCTGCAGTAAAAGCCTGGCAGAGCATCACCAGGGAAGAAACGCAGCATTTGGTTCCAGACTTCAGGCAGTCATTGACTGCAAATGATTTGTAACCAAGTATTAAATCTCACAATTTAATATACTTTTTAGCCCCTAAATTTGAGACCACTTAAAAAGTGCTGTAATTCCAACACCGTTCACCCGATTTAGATGTAAATACCCTCAAATTAAAGCTGAAAGTCTGCGGTGTGGTGACATACACAGCCTAAATGAGAACATGGTTAATGTCCAAATATTAATGGACCTGACTGTAAATGAGTTAAGTACTGATATGCAAAACTGCTTCAGTAGTACTTTAGAGTATTTTACTCCGCTGGTCTTTAGCACAGGACTTATTCACTATGTTGACCCACTACTGGGAATACATGAATGAATAAAGATATTAGTTTCAGGGCTTAAGTGATTCATGTATTAAGTCTCCTTTTGTCTTCTGTGTTTCAGCGTCAATGCCAGGGTCGTGTCGTGCCACAGGGCGTGGCCTCCAGCCCAGAGGTGTCAGAGTGAAACAGGTGGCTGACTTCAGAGTGGACACCAGGAACGCAGGGAGTGGGGATCTCAAGGTCTCAGTCAAAGGCCCCAGTGAGTTAATAGTTAATACAACGCTCTTATTTTTGTAATTTTTTTCATTAGATGGTTTCTGACCCCTTTTAACCTAGAAGTTCCATTGAGGTCAGAAGACCAACTCCACCCCACTTGGTTCTCTAAATCTCCCTCCTCCACTGACCCCTCTTCATCCTACCCTTCTCCCTCTCTTTCCATACCCTTCTCCCTCTCCGCTCTCTTTCCATCCTACTCCACTCTGTAGTAAAAGCCACCTCCTGCTGGTGTCTCTATAGCAGGGGTCTCCATCCTTTCCTAGCATATATTTTGTCGTGACTGGGTGTATTGATACACCATCAAGTAACTTCCAATAGGTACCCTTTACGAGCCCTTGGTCTTGGTGGTTGAATCTGTCTGAAATTCACTGCTCTACTAAGGGACCTTTACAATTACCTGTGTGGGGTACAGAGATGTTGTAGTCATGGTGTTAAACACTATTGTGCACACAGTGAGTCCATTCAACTTATGTGATTCGTTACGCAAATGTTCTCCTCTTGAATTTGAGTGTTTCCGTAACAAAGGGGTTGAAGACTTACTAACTCGAGACATTTCAGATTACATTTTTTAAATGAATTTGTCAACAATCCTAAACACAATTCCACTTTAACGCTACATACGGACTGATGGCTGGCGCTGGCTGGCTACATACGGACTGATGGCCGGCGCTGGCTGGCTGGCTACATACGGACTGATGGCCGGCGCTGGCTGGCTGGCTACATACGGACTGATGGCCGGCGCTGGCTGGCTGGCTACATACGGACTGATGGCCGGCGCTGGCTGGCTGGCTACATACGGACTGATGGCCGGCGCTGGCTGGCTGGCTACATACGGACTGATGGCCGGCGCTGGCTGGCTGGCTACATACGGACTGATGGCCGGCGCTGGCTGGCTGGCTACATACGGACTGATGGCCGGCGCTGGCTGGCTGGCTACATACGGACTGATGGCCGGCGCTGGCTGGCTGGCTACATACGGACTGATGGCCGGCGCTGGCTGGCTGGCTACATACGGACTGATGGCCTGGATACAGTAGGCTGGTGCTGGCACTGGTCTAGAGAATGGTTTGACCACCATGGTTGGTAGAGCCAGTCCACCTGGAAGTCTGACCAGAAATCCTCGACCGTCGGCCTCGTTGCCCTGCTAAACCTGGTCCCAGATCTGTCTGTGGTAGAGCCAGTACACTAATGAGCCCGGCCGGTGCTAGAGAAGCTGGACCCGGGTCAGTCGAGACATACTAGTAGCACTGTGTTACAAGACCTGGGTCTGCTCATTAATCACTGACACACATACCATGCTACTACCAATTTGTATCACTCATCCCTCTCCCTTGTAACTATTCCCCAGGTCGTTGATGTAAATGAGTGTTCTCAGTCAACTTTAACTGGTGAAAGTACGGGTTAAATAAGCGTATCTACCTGTTGTGGTGATACTTTTAGCCCCTGGAGGCTGTTTATCATAACGACCTTTATGTTTTGTCACAGACAGTTTTACTACTCATCACAGTGTTTATACCAGGAGGTTGTCTGGATCTCCTTTTGTCATGTAGATCACATCATTAGGCTCTTTGTTTTCAAAGCCCTACTTCATAAGCTTCCCACTTAACTAATGTCGCTGATAAAATGCTAATTTACAAATGACCAAACTCGTTCAGACTCCTTTCGGTGGTACATCAGCCTTGTAATATTCACAATCTCAAACATATGTTTTGATTGGATGCTGTGATGTCCTTAGGCCTAATTCAGACTTAGAAATGTAAATTTCTAACAAAAAAAAGTATTTTTTGTTATTTTATTGTGTTTTTTGTGCAAGGTTCATTTGTAAAAGACCTTAGTGTTAAAACCTTTGTCACCAGGGAAGTCATGTTAATTATGCTTTCCTCTTGTATCCTCTCCTCCTTCTCTCCTCTTTCCTATCCTCTCTTCTCCATCCTCTCTCCTCCCTCCTCCATGTAGAAGGTATGGAGGAGCCAGTGAAACAGAAGGAGTCTGGTGATGGGGTGTTTAACTATGACTATTACCCTCACGCCCCTGGGAAGTACACTGTCACCATCACCTGGGGAGGACAGCACATCCCTAAGAGGTGAGATGATTGGACCAGGAGCGTCAAAGGTTTCACTTTCCCGTTCTCTATGCTTTTGGATTGTTCATGGAAAAACAAAAGCTCCATATATTAGACTGTCACCTGACATGTTGGGGTTGAGTTGGTTTCTTTTGGGTCACGTATGACGACTAGAGCCGTGCATGTATGTGGTGGGAGGGGCTTGGCTTGTCCGTGGCTGATTGTTCGGTCTCTACATGTTGGTGAGAACTCATTGGGATCTAGGGACTGAGGTGAGGTAGAACGTGGGACTTAGGGATCTAGGGACTTGGGGATCTAGGGACTTGGGGATCTAGGGACTTGGGGATCTAGGGACTTGGGGATCTAGGGACTTGGGGATCTAGGGACTTGGGGATCTAGGGACTTGGGGACTTAGGGACTTAGGGATCTAGGGACTTAGGGATCTAGGGACTTAGGGATCTAGGGACTTAGGGATCTAGGGACTTAGGGATCTAGGGACTTAGGGATCTAGGGACTTAGGGATCTAGGGACTTAGGGATCTAGGGACTTAGGGATCTAGGGACTTAGGGATCTAGGGACTTAGGGATCTAGGGACTTAGGGATCTAGGGACTTGGGGATCTAGGGACTTGGGCGGGGATCTAGGGACTTGGGGATCTAGGGACTTGGGGATCTAGGGACTTGGGGATCTAGGGACTTAGGGATCTAGGGATCTAGGGACTTAGGGATCTAGGGACTTAGGGATCTAGGGACTTAGGGATCTAGGGACTTAGGGATCTAGGGACTTAGGGATCTAGGGACTTAGGGATCTAGGGACTTAGGGATCTAGGGACTTAGGGATCTAGGGACTTGGGCGAGGTAGACCGTGGGATCTAGGGACTTGGGCGAGGTAGACCTTGGGATCTAGGGATCTAGGGACTTGGGGATCTAGGGATCTAGGGATCTAGGGACTTGGGGATCTAGGGACTTGGGGATCTAGGGACTTGGGGATCTAGGGACTTGGGGATCTAGGGACTTGGGGATCTAGGGACTTGGGGATCTAGGGACTTGGGGATCTAGGGACTTGGGGATCTAGGGACTTGGGCGAGGTAGACCGTGGGATCTAGGGACTTGGGATCTAGGGACTTGGGATCTAGGGACTTGGGATCTAGGGACTTGGGATCTAGGGACTTGGGATCTAGGGACTTGGGATCTAGGGACTTGGGATCTAGGGACTTGGGATCTAGGGACTTGGGATCTAGGGACTTGGGATCTAGGGACTTGGGATCTAGGGACTTGGGATCTAGGGACTTGGGATCTAGGGACTTGGGATCTAGGGACTTGGGATCTAGGGACTTGGGCGAGGTAGACCGTGGGATCTAGGGACTTGGGATCTAGGGACTTAGGTAGAACGTGGGAGCTAGGGAGCTGTGTGTCACATTGTCTCACATTTCCCGTCACCAGGGCTAGGCTCTGTACCCTGAGAAAGAGACTGTTGGTCACAGACAGATTAACTTAACAAGCAACCCTGGAAATGATGCTTTTAGTGTGTAAGACCTGGTTTCAGCATGAGGAAATTGATTCATTTTTATGCCACACTGACGATGGAAACCTGTGAAATTATGTAACTGAAAATAATTTACTCTGTCACAGTTCGCTGTGAGTGGATTTAGTCTAACATTTTATTTCCATATCTTCATCGGGGTTTACTACAATGGGGATTGGATTACAGGTCGTAACGCAGTCTTAGAGGGCTCTGGCAATGCTAATACAAAGCTTGGGAGACTGTTTAGGAAAGGGCTCTGGTCTGTTCGTGCTCGGCATGGTCTCCTGGAATTACCCCCATGCTGTTACCATGGTGTTACTAAGCATTGAACAGGCTCCCAGCTGACCCTGTGTCAGAGCCAGTGCTCTCCGTACCAGGTTGAAATGGCTCTCTATGGGACGGTTCACCCATTTTTTTTGAACGTGATATCGTTTTTGGGCGTCTGAGTAATGTTCTGTCGATTTCCCGGGGTAATTTAATGTTTTCATGTGTATACGAGCTCTTGATCAGACACTCGGAATAAATGGAGCAAAACTGTTTTCTGTCATTTTATATAATTTATCTTTGACTTGATTGCTGCCTTACAAAACATTTTGGGACTAAATCAACACTAATGAAACAAATGCAAAGAGTTTGAGGGTAATGTTCCTAACCACAGGCCCTTTTAAAGCCATTTTATGGAGAGGTCTGCTTGGCTACGGTACCACCATGCCTGAGAGACGGATTAGCTGGTATTACCTCCCAGACAGACTGGGTAGTCTGCCTGTTACCACGGTCTGTCTCTGCATTGAACAGGCTCTCGGCTCCCAGCGTTACTCACCTTAATGGCTGTCTGCCCCTCCCACTAACTTACAGACCTTTTTAAAGGCCATGTTCTGAAAACAATCCCTACTTGTTCCTGTGCAGAAAGACACCACTGTACTCGGTAGCGATGGCAAGGCAAAGGGGACATGAAGCACATAGAAATGAGATACTACAGGCAAGATTATGGGTTTCACCAATCCCTCTGTAGGGTTGTATTTTATTCCCCCCCCAACTCTTTGGAACATATGTCTAACTATTGTCTCTGTCCCAGTCCGTTTGAGGTGGGTGTTGGTCCGGAGGCGGGCCCTCAGAAGATCAGGGCCTGGGGGCCAGGTCTGGAGGGAGGCATGGTGGGTAAATCGGCTGACTTTGTGGCGGAATCCATCGGCACTGATGTGGGAGTTCTGGGTAAGTTGAAGACACGGTTTTTGAATCAAGGCGGTCTGTGTTTTTGGTCTGTAGGTCCTACCGCTAATGCGTTGACTTTGTTCTTCAACAGTTTTTAATCAACCAGATGTTGTATATCTGCTTGCTGTAGCTCCCCCCCAAACAAATATCATTAAAGCTTTCAGTGATGCACATCCAGTGTTGACATTCCCTACATTACTCATCTCAAATGTATGTACTCTGTACCATGTACTGCATCTTGCCTATGCCGCACGGCCATCGCTCATCCATATATTTATATGTACATATTCCTTTATTTTTGTATGTGTGTATAAGGTAGTTGTGAAATTGTTAGATTACTTGGATATTACTGCATGTTCGGAACTAGAAGCAGAATCATTTAGCTACACTCACATTAACATCTGCTAACCATGTGTATGTGACCAATAAGATTTGATTTGGTCTTTGTTAGAGATGAGCCATTCTACCCTCCCTCTAACAGGCTTTGCCATCGAGGGCCCGTCCCAGGCTAAAATAGAGTGTGAGGACCAGAACGATGGTTCATGTGATGTGAAGTACTGGCCATCGGAGGCAGGGGAGTACGCTGTCCACGTGATGTGTGACGACGACGATATAGAGGATAGTCCCTTCATGGCTTACATCGTTCCTGACAACCAGGACATCAACCCCAGCTTGGTGAGTGATGTCACTCTTCCTGTCTCCTGGGGGACACCAGTAGTGAGACATGGAGGACCTAGTACAGAGCCCTGGGGGACACCAGTAGTAAGACATTATAGAGGACCTAGTACAGAGCCCTGGGGGACACCAGTAGTGTTACTGTTAGTATCTGCTGCTCCAGTAGCATATCTGTAACTGTGATATTGTTTCAGGTGAAGGCCTACGGTCCAGGCCTGGAGAAGAGTGGCTGTGTCATCAACAAACCGGCAGAATTCACTGTCAACACTAAGGATGCTGGGACAGGCCCCCTGAAGATCTCTGCCCAGGTAAGAAAACCCTACACTCGTACACACACACACACACACACACACACAGACACTAGTGGTAACTATGTTGTCTCTAACCCACAGAGTGCCGAGGGCGGTCCCCTCGACGTTAAGGTGAAGAAGACTGGAGACGGTGTCTACGCCTGTTCCTACACGCCCGTTGCCGCGGTCAAACACACAGTCGCCATCACCTGGGCAGGAGTCAGTGTACCCAACAGTCCCTTCAGGGTAAGACCACCGCAGGACAAAGGTCCCTGAACAAAACATAACCGCTCTGCAGGGTAATAAGACTAAAACAACCGCTGTCTGGTGTCCCAAGGGGGAGGGACGATCGTTACATAACAACAACCACTCAGGAGAATACTACTTACGGTATCCTAACCACTAGACTGTAATCTAATCATGACCGCCTTGGAGAGTCCTGAAGCATATCTAACCGATGTCACTCAGGAGAATACAAAATATGAACCTAAGAAGCCTCTCATTCTGATAACCACATACACTGAGGAATACTGTACATTTTGTGGTCAGTAACACCACAGATGTATAGCTGATGCGTAATATAGTTGACGAACATATATTTATAATTTCAGGAATATTTTCTTACAATGATCAAAACGCCATGTGGTTACTTGATTGTCTATATTTCTATACTTTCACACTACAATATATGTGGTTTATTTGTTAATAAACACTTTCTATTTCTGTAACGATTTAATCCAATCGATATAAGCACATACATTGGTGAGAGCGTAAGACATTATGTTATTTTAGTCTCTCTTTTTAAACTTCATTCGTGTCTGTCACGTCAAGATTCGTGTCTGTTGCCTAAAGAGTTTAATATCCGTAGTCTTTCTATCCACTGAGACGTTTGACAAAAAAAAAACCAATGTTGATTTACTCGTTTAAGAAACCCATCTGTAAGGAAGTTGCAAATCTTTAATTCGATGTATCTAGTAGTCTCAGCATGACACTATGCTGCCGGTCTGTTTGACTCGGGCCGCTGCCCACCTAAACCGGATCAACTACATTTCTAGAAGACACAGTTAGGAAAAGGACCACAGTATCTATTACAACTACTGTCACACGTTACTGATCAGTACACTATTTAAAAACATGTTAGCGTTTCATTCCACTTCAACCATTCATACCAAATGATCTCCAACTGATCGTTTAACTTGTTGGTGTTTTATTAGGTTGAAGATATTTTCATATGATCCCATCACAACCTACCAGGGTATTATAGTCCTGTGAAGTTGGCCAAGGGGGTTGGTACATTTTTGGAAATCAATCTCAAGGTTTAGCAGAATTTGAGGTCAATCTTTAGGCCCTCTTTTCAAATAAGATTCATCTGAGATTTAATTTAGGCTACATTTTTTTACCAGATCAATGAGCTTCCTTGTTCACATTTTCTGCCCAGAGTAGTGAACTCCGCAGGAGGCTAGTAAATGTTGGCGACAGTCTGTCCATCCCCTTTTCCTCTGATAATCCGTCTTCATATTCTGCCGGGTTCACCTTAAATAATTCGCCCTGAAACTGAACTGTCAAACGGGCGAAAAACGGGCCTTTCTTTCCCACCAAGTCAGCCGTTGTTTAATCCGATTTATCCAAGGAAGGCAATACTGTAGTTACTAAGAGTCTGTAACTGTCAAAGTTGCCTAATGGAGGAAAGAAATATCGCACATGTGCTTACCCAGATCCAGATTGAATATATACATTTTATTTAACTAGGCTAGTCGGTTAAGATCAAATTATTATAAATAACAATAGTATGCACTTGATGTGGCTATAATATTACTTGTTAAAAATATATCTGTTATACATCGGTTTTTATGGACAACAATCAGAGGCCTACCAACATGTAAAATATTCTGCAGGGTAAGACGAGATACAAATAGCGAGGCCTAATACTGTTTTGAGCAGTGATTTTTTTAATGAGTTTGTTTGGCTTTTGTAACAATTTTTGAAGTAAAGAAATGACATGATCAAATCAGAGTTCTGGCAGAACCCAAAACCATCCTTTTTTTTTTGTATTGGCTTCTTGGCAGTTGACCCCTCCCTGCGCAAAGCACGTGGCCTAGCTGAACCTGCGCAACAAACGTAGCCTAGCTGAACCTGCGCAACAAACGTAGCCTAGCTGAACCTGCGCAACAAACGTAGCCTAGCTGAACCTGCGCAACAAACGTAGCCTAGCTGAACCTGCGCAACAAACGTGGCCTAGCTGAACCTGCGCAACAAACGTAGCCTAGCTGAACCTGCGCAACAAACGTAGCCTAGCTGAACCTGCGCAAAGCACGTGGCCTAGCTGAACCTGCGCAACAAACGTAGCCTAGCTGAACCTGCGCAACAAACGTAGCCTAGCTGAACCTGCGCAACAAACGTAGCCTAGCTGAACCTGCGCAACAAACGTGGCCTAGCTGAACCTGCGCAAAGCACGTGGCCTAGCTGAACCTGCGCAACAAACGTAGCCTAGCTGAACCTGCGCAACAAACGTAGCCTAGCTGAACCAGGACACTGACTTCAGATAGATGATACAATCGTGTATATATAAACTATTTTTGGACGGTGTGACTTTCCATTGTTTTGTTGTAGTTTGCAGTTTGTACGCTTCCTGTTCCTGTTTCCTGTTATTGTCCTAAACGTTGTTACTGTCAATTCTCTGAAAACTCAAACGGTTCTGTGCGCTCCGACCTGGGTGTCTTTCCAGAGGGGTAAAGCAGAAGGGGAATTTCCATTGGACCAACAAGGTACTGTTGTCGTTGTTGTGCAGGTGACTGTTGGGAAGGGCAGCCATCCTCACAAGGTGAAGGTTTTCGGTCCAGGAATAGAGAGGACTGGACTGAAGGCCAATGAACCCACACACTTCACTGTGGACTGCACAGAGGCTGGGGAAGGTAACCCATACACACACACACACACACACACACACACACGTGCCGACTTGACACAACTGTGGGAAGCATTTGGTGTCAACAAGGTCCAGCTTCACTGTGGAACTCCTTTCAAACACTTTGTAGAGTCCATGTCCCTGACGAATTTAGGCTTTTCTGAAGGCAAACGTGGCTGCAACTCAATATTAGGAAGGTGTTCTTAATGTTTTGTCCACGCAGTGTGTGTTTCAGGGGACACTCAGTGTGTGTATATGTGTGTTTCAGGGGACGTGAGTGTGGGTATCAAGTGTGATGCCAATATAATCAGTGATAAAGAGGAGGACGTGGACTTCGATATCATCCCAAATGCCAACGACACCATCACTGTGAAGTACATCCCTCCTGGAGCTGGACGGCTCACCATCAAGGTCCTCTTCACTGACCAGGTAGGTGACTGATAACACACAGCAGTTTATTACGCTCAGTTCCCGTTTTGCTTTTTAGGGCAAGGCAGCACTCTTAGGACCCAGATTAAACTTAGTCCCGGACTAGAGGCTTAATCTGTTTTCAGGAAACGGGCCCTTAATGTGGAGCGTAATAGCCCGTTCACTTGTCTTTGTGTTTTTAATGTCTAGTTTTTTTTAACGTATGTAAGATGTCTAAGTAAATGTTTCCATCCTGTGCAAATAGGTTTTATTGAAGTTTTCTGTTTTGTAGGAGATTCCCATCAGCCCGTTCAGGGTCAAAGTGGAACCTTCCCATGATGCCACCAAGGTCAAGGTCGAGGGTCCTGGAGTGGCTCGTTCAGGAGTGGAGTGTGGCAAACCGACCCATTTTACGGTGCACACTAAAGGAGCAGGCAAGGCTCCCGTGGACGTCCAGTTCACTGGTACCGGCAAGGGAGACGCTGTCCAAGACTATGACATCATCGACAACTACGACTACTCGCATACCGTCAAGTATACTCCAATACAACAGGTAACTACGACTACTCGTATACTCCAATACTTGAGGTGACTACTCTCCTACCGTCAAGTATACTCCAATACAACAGGTAACTACTCGCATACCGTCAAGTATACTCCAATACGACAGGTAACTACGACTACTCGCATACCGTCAAGTATACTCCAATACGACAGGTAACTACTCTCCTACCGTCAAGTATACTCCAATACAACAGGTAACTACTCGCATACTGTCAAGTATACTCCAATACAACAGGTAACTACTCGTATACTGTCAAGTATACTCCAATACAACAGGTAACTACTCGCATACTGTCAAGTATATTCCAATACAACAGGTAACTACTCGTATACTCCAATACAACAGGTGAGTCAAAGCACCAGACATGGGTTCCAATAGTATTTAACATCTTTCATTTTAATTTAATTTATTATTTTAATTAATTCAATTTTAACTTTGAGTTTGATCTAGCCTGTCTGGATTGCCATTTTGAGTGTTCTGTTGGTCAGCTAAACCAGGCAAGCTCAATCAAACACCGCTGAAGTCTAAACTATTTCAAATAGTATTTGAGCCATCTCTGTCAACGTTATTGTGCATGTTAAAATGGCTATCCCTTATTTAGTGGTTCTTCCAGCCAGATAAGAGCCCCACACTGGACCTGTCATAATACCCATAAAACCTAGCTGTCAAACAGGGAAATGGTTCCAATAATTTTCCCACCATTCATGTTTCCCATAGTGGATTTTTAGAAACCCTTAAAATAAGGGCTCTGTTTCGTGTAGGTTTCCCCTGCTGTGATTTGATAACCATGTAAACCTCTCTAGGACAATGTGACTCCTCATCAATATGTTCGTCCATATTTACTCGGATTCTAAAATGCTAATGAGCGTCAAAGTAGACCTCACGCAAAACTACAAATCCCAGCAAGCTCCTGCACGTCATCTCTAGCTGAAACCTTTGCTGAACAAGTATTGTGTCCATGTTAAAGTTGCGCAAGACAATTCACTTAATTGTCCATTTATAGATAAAACCAAATCACCAAGGTATTTATAGTTCTTTATAATAACCTACTTTGTGTTTTTGTTTTTTTGCGTGTAAATACAGGCTATTATATTTGAGTCACCTTGTCCTACAGAGATTTACAAGGTTACAAAACGTCACACCAGGGGAAGTCGACATCAAACAGCCCTTATTTTAAGTGTTTCTAAAAATCCTCTATGGGGAAAACTATTTGGAACCATTTCCCTATTTGACTGCTAGGTTTTATGGGTATTATGACTCATGCTCCAATCAATTCACATTTTATTGGTCACATACACATGGTTAGCAGATGTTAATGTGAGTGTAGCGAAATGCTTGTGCTTCTAGTTCCGACCGTGCAGTAATATCTAACAAGTAATTTAACAAATTCCACAACTACTACCTAATGGATTAAGGAATGGCATAGGAGTATATGGATGAGCAATGACCGAGCTCTGCTGTGGTACTGTGTAGCATCCTGTCTAGGGACAGGTACTCTTTTTACCACACATTCTTCATCTGTGATCACTAGTATAGGTAAAGGCTCAATTAATGTGGTGTTTGTCTCTGTCTCACTCTCGCTCTCTGTCTCTCTCTCTGTATGTCTTGTTCTCGCTCTGTCTTCCTCGCCCTCTGTGTGCCTCCTCTCTGTCTCTCTCTCTCGGTCTTGCCGCTCTCTGTCACTTTGTCTCTGTGTGCCTCCTCTGTCTGTCTTGCTCTCGCTCTGTCGCTCTCTCTCTCTGTGTTGCGCTGTCTCTGTCTCTCTCTCTCTGTGTTGCGCTGTCTCTGTCTCTCTCTCTCTCTCTGTGTTGCGCTGTCTCTCTCTCTCTGTGTTGCGCTGTCTCTCTCTCTCTGTGTTGCGCTGTCTCTCTCTCTCTGTGTTGCGCTGTCTCTCTCTCTCTGTGTTGCGCTGTCTCTCTCTCTCTGTGTTGCGCTGTCTCTCTCTCTCTGTGTTGCGCTGTCTCTCTCTCTCTCTGTGTTGCGCTGTCTCTCTCTGTGTTGCGCTGTCTCTCTCTGTGTTGCGCTGTCTCTCTCTCTGTGTTGCGCTGTCTCTCTCTGTGTTGCGCTGTCTCTCTCTGTGTTGCGCTGTCTCTCTCTGTGTTGCGCTGTCTCTCTCTGTGTTGCGCTGTCTCTCTCTCTCTCTGTGTTGCGCTGTCTCTCTCTCTCTCTGTGTTGCGCTGTCTCTCTCTCTCTCTGTGTTGCGCTGTCTCTCTCTCTCTCTGTGTTGCGCTGTCTCTCTCTCTCTCTGTGTTGCGCTGTCTCTCTCTCTCTCTGTGTTGCGCTGTCTCTCTCTCTCTCTCTGTGTTGCGCTGTCTCTCTCTCTCTCTCTGTGTTGCGCTGTCTCTCTCTCTCTCTGTTGTGTTGCGCTCTCTCTCTCTCTGTGTTGCGCTGTCTCTCTCTCTCTCTCTCTGTGTTGCGCTGTCTCTCTCTCTCTCTCTCTGTGTTGCGCTGTCTCTCTCTCTCTCTCTGTGTTGCGCTGTCTCTCTCTCTCTCTCTCTGTGTTGCGCTGTCTCTCTCTCTCTCTCTCTCTGTGTTGCGCTGTCTCTCTCTCTCTCTCTCTCTGTGTTGCGCTGTCTCTCTCTCTCTCTCTCTCTGTGTTGCGCTGTCTCTCTCTCTCTCTCTCTCTGTGTTGCGCTGTCTCTCTCTCTCTCTCTGTGTTGCGCTGTCTCTCTCTCTCTCTCTGTGTTGCGCTGTCTCTCTCTCTCTCTCTGTGTTGCGCTGTCTCTCTCTCTCTCTCTGTGTTGCGCTGTCTCTCTCTCTCTCTCTCTCGCTGTCTCTCTCTCTCTCTCTCTGTGTTGCGCTGTCTCTCTCTCTCTCTCTCTGTGTTGCGCTGTCTCTCTCTCTCTCTCTCTCTCTGTGTTGCGCTGTCTCTCTCTCTCTCTCTCTCTGTGTTGCGCTGTCTCTCTCTCTCTCTCTGTGTTGCGCTGTCTCTCTCTCTCTCTGTGTTGCGCTGTCTCTCTCTCTCTCTGTGTTGCGCTGTCTCTAGGGAGAGATGGTAATCATCATAACGTTTGGAGGAGATGTCATCCCCAAGAGTCCCTTTGCTGTGGGAGTGGCTGCCCCTCTGGATGTCACCAAGGTCCAGGTCAACAACCTGGATGGCAGTAAGTAGTGTTATCCTTTGACCTAGCGGACGCTAGCTTCCTACTGGATCAGCTGAGAACTTCCCAGCTGGTGTTTAGCTGGCAGCATGCCTCTATGGTGCTACGACAGTTTGCCATTTCAGGAAAAGCCCTTTTCATGAACCCCCTTCCCTACCACTAGTGGAGGTGGGAAATTGTTACCTGTGTGCCTTCGTAGGATTGTCTTGGCGCTTTGTTTCTTTAGGACGGGTCTTTAGAAAGGCTGTGTGCTGAAATGTTAAACTATATCCCCTCTCCTTGTTTGTTCAGGAGTGGAGGTGGGGCAGGACCAGGAGTTTGTGGTGGGCACCAAGGGAGCGGGAGGCCAGGGTAAACTGGAGGTGAAGATCAGCAGCCCTAGCGGTAAGCTTGTCCCCTGTGTGTTGGAGGCTCAGCCTGGGAAGAAACCCGAGAACAGCACGGTGAAGTACATCCCCAAGGAGGAGGGTCTCTATGCTGTGGAGGTGAACTACGATGGACACCCAATCCCAGGCAGCCCCTTCCCTGTGGAGGCCACACTGCCTCCAGACCCCAGCAAGGTACAGCCGTACACTGATGTACAATGTCATGACTCACTGTAATTACCTTGTAGTTTCATGTTATGAATCCCCATTGTTGCCAAGGCAGCAAGCTACTCTTCCTGCGGACCATCAAAAATGAAGGCAGTTATATACATTATAATACCATTTCTAGACATTAAAATGAATTTTACAACAGATTTCACAATACATTGTGTCCTCAGGCCACTATACTACTGCAACGCAATCTATATGTGTATTTCCCTGTCTCTTCAATCCCCGCTGTTCCATAAGGTGTTTTTTTTAAATCTGTTTTTAATCTAATTTGACTGCTTTCATCAGTTACCTGATGTGGAATAGTTCCATGTAGTCAAGGCTCTGTGGTACTGTGAGCCTCCCGTAATCTGTTCTGGACTTGGGGACTAATCTGTTCTGGACTTGGTCTTGGACTGGGTGTCTGAGCTGTGTGTTAGTAGTTTAAACAGACCTCTGGTTGCCATGTCTTGTGAGGTATGGATGGGTGTCTGAGCTGTGTGTTAGTAGTTTAAACAGACCTCTGGTTGCCATGTCTTGTGGGGTATGGATGGGTGTCTGAGCTGTGTTAGTAGTTTAAACAGACAGCTCAGTATCTTCAGCTTGTCAACACTACTTACAAAAACAAGTCGTGGCGCAGCAGTCTCTCACTACAGTCATTGGTTCGAATCCAGGCTGTATCGCATCTGGCTGTGATTGGGAGTCCCATAGGGCGGCACACAATTGGCCCAGCGTCGTCCGGGTTTGGTCTCGGGTAGGCAGAAATTGACTTACAATGACGAACTACTTGACAAGTTAATTTAAATGAGGTTAATATATTTAATTAAATAAACATGTCATCTCTCCTTTACTTTGAGAGTTTGACCTTCATATTAATAATTTTAGTCATTCTGCCCTGTTCTGGACCAACTGTAATTCTCCCAAGTCCCTCTTTGTGGCACACGACTGAACAGTAGTCCAGGTGAGATACAACTAGGGCCTGTAGGACCTGCCTTGTTGATGGTGTTAAGAAGGTAGGGCAGCGCTTTATCATGGACATACAACAGTAGCTAAGATGGGGAGAAGTATCAATATGTTTTGACCATGACAGTTTACAAATCAGGGTTACTCCAAGCACTTTAGTCTCCTCCAATTTCTTTGTAATCATTATGAGATTTAGTTGGGGTTGAGGTTTAAGTGAATGACTTGTCCCAAATATAATGCTTTTAGTTTTGAAATATTTAGGTCTAACTTAGTTTCTAAATGGGTGGCAAGAAATAACTGCAGGTCTTTAAGTGTTGCTGTAATTTCAGTTGCTGTAGAAGGTGACGTGTGGTGTTGAAGCACCTGCATACATAAATGCACTCCTTAATTAATGAAGATTGAAAAAAGGGGGCCTAGACAGCTTCCCTGGGGAATTCCTGATTCTACCTGGGTTTTGTTGGATAGGCTTCCATTAAAGAACACCCTCTGTTCTGTTGACATCTAACTCTTTATCCACACTGAAGTATAACAAAACAGTTCCCACAATCCTATCAATTTCTCACACAAGTGATGGATTGGATAAGTGCCATGCATGTTGAATGCCCTCCACTATAAGCATGCTGAAAGTTTGGTAAGTTATTTACTGTAAAATAGCATTGTATCAGGTCAAACAATTTTTTTTTTTTTAAACTAAGCATTGGTAACAGGCTGGTTGGTTGGCTGTTTGAGCCAGTAAAGGGGGCTTTACTATTCTTAGGTAGTGGAATGACTTTACCTTCCCTCCAGGCCTGAGGCCACATACTTTCTACTAGGATGAAATTGAAGATGACAGATAGGAGTGGCACTATTATCCTCAGTTATTTTTCCATCCAAGTTGTCAGACCCCGGGGTCTTGTCATTGTTGATAGACAACAATAATTTTTTTCCACTTCTTCCACACTCACTTTACGGAATTCAAATTGACAATGCCTGTCTTTCATAATTTGGTCAGATATACTTGGATGTGTAGGTTCTACAGGATGTCAGCTAGTACAGCGAGTGATTGATCCCCAATCTAATGGATTATTTCATGATTATTTTTTTTGCTTTTGTTTAGTGGCGGTTGGAATATCTCGATTCTGGAAAAAAAAGATCACTTCATGTTTGAGACATTTAGCATTATCTCAAAGTACCTGTTTGATTATTTAAAACTGCTGGTTTGTCTGTCCCTCCAGGTTAAGGCGTTTGGTCCAGGTCTGAAGGGAGGTTTGGTGGGGAATCCCGCTGAGTTCACCATCGACACTAAGGGTGCAGGGACCGGTGGCCTGGGCCTGACTGTGGAGGGGCCCACCGAAGCCAAGATCGAGTGTTCTGATAACGGGGACGGGACCTGTAGCGTGTCTTACCTACCCACGGAGCCAGGAGAGTACCTGGTTAACATCCTGTTTGAGGAGACCCATATCCCAGGATCCCCCTTCCACTCTGACGTCAACTGCCCCTTTGACCCCACCAAGGTAGGGACGCAGATACGTGAACACTGCACTTGCGTACACTGGTTAACTGTAGCTCAGTTGGTGGAGCCTGGCGCTTAAAATTCCAGGGTAGTGAGTTCAAATCCCGGGACCACCCACATGTAAAAATTGTGAGCACACGACTGAGTCGCTTTGATAAGAGCATTTGCTTAATAGCACATAATATATACGGGAAATTCAGACCCCTGTACTTTTTCTATTTATTTTTTAACATTATAGCCTTATTCTACAATTGATGAAATCGTTTTTTTTTTGTCATCAATTTACTCACAATACCCCAATGACAAAAGTAAAAAAAAGGTTTTTAGAAATGTTTGCACATCTATAATAAAAAAAAAAAAACAGGAAATATAACATTTACGTGAATATTCAGACCCTTTACTCTGTTTGTTGAAGCACCTTTGGCAGCGTTTACAGCCTCTAGTCTTCTTGGGTATGATGCTACAAGCTTGGCACACCTGTATTTGTGGAGTTTCTCCCCAGATCCTCTCAAGCTCTGTCAGGTTGGATGGGGAGCGTCGCTGCACAGCTATTTTCAGGTTTCTCCAGAGGTTTTCGATCAGGTTCAAGTCTGGGCTCTGGCTGGGCTACTCGAGGACATTCAGAGATTTGTCCTGAAGCCACTCCTGTCTTGGCTGTGTGTGCTTAGGGTATTTGTCCTGTTGGAAGGTGAACCTTCGCCCCAGTCTAGCAGGTTTTCATCAAGGATCTTTCTGTACTTTGCTCTGTTCATCTTCGTAGATTGATTTGAGGGGGAAGAAAAGATGTAATACATTTTGGACTAAGGCTCTAACCTAACACAAATGTTGAAAAAGTCTGAATACTTTCCCAATTAAGTGTGTACTCACACACATCCTTTTCATTGCTTTCATGCCGGACAGTAATAACCAACCTGGGACTTATAACACAACATCGTTAAACTCGTTTTTATCATATTTACTTTTCTTGCTCATACTGTTTCGATTGTACTGATGTTTTAGGGAGACTGATTTATCATTCATTACAAAGTAAAAACCTATACGACTACTGATGTTGAATGCCCTTATTGTAGCCAAGTCCCTCTGGATGAGGGTGTCTGCTAAATGACGAAATACCTCTAAATATCTTTGTCAGGTGGTGGCATCTGGCTCGGGGCTGAAGAGGGCCAAGGTGGGAGAGGTCAGTGTGGTGAATGTGGACTGTTCCAGGGCTGGACCGGGTCAACTCACCCTGGACGCTGCCTCTGATTCTGGCAACAATAAGGCGAAGACTGAGGTGTGTACCATGGGAGAGTGGTGATCTTAACAAATTGGAATATTAAATATTTATAGAAATATAAATTGCTTAATTGAACTGTTCATATGATGGTAGGAACCCTACTTACTCTAGCCTTATTAACCTGTTTGTTGTTCACTCTTGAAGTAGTCAATTTTTCTTAGAAGTCCTGCATATCAATCTCATAGAAAAGCTTAGTTGTAAGCTAACTAATGTGCTTACAGGTACAAATCCCCTTATCAATAGTTTACGTTTTTAAATCATTAATTAATTCAGGTGATCGACAACAAAGATGGCACCTACACAGTGACCTACGTGCCCCTGACCGCTGGGATGTACACCCTGCTACTGAAGTACGGAGGCAAGGCGACGCCCGGGTTCCCTGCCAAGGTGATGGTCGACCCCGCAGTGGACACATCCAGAATCCAGGTGTTTGGCCCCGGAGTGGAGGGAAAAGGTAGAGTTAATTTACAAGACACTCTGTTGCTCTTTGGGGTGTATGTTTCTATAAAGCACTTTGTGACAACTGTTGACGTACAAAGTGTTCAAAATCAAATGTTTTGTTTTGTGTGTTTTTTTTTTTTGACTGGCACTGAGAAGCAAACTCATGAAACCCAGTGTTCATGTATTGTAGCGTGTCTCTTGGCAATCTTTAACCTGGGTAACTGTAGGAGAGGATTGACTTTATTGTCCCTCTGGGTACAACCTACTCCAACTGAAAGTGACTCAATCTTTAACCTGGGTAACTGTAGGAGAGGATTGACTTTATTGTCCCTCTGGGTACAACCTACTCCAACTGAAAGTGACTCAATCTTTAACCTGGGTAACTGTAGGAGAGGCTTGACTTTATTGTCCCTCTGGGTACAACCTACTCCAACTGAAAGTGACTCATCTTCATTCTGATCGACCACAACTGCTGTTATAGTTTGCCGGGTTAACATGACACCAGGAGCCCTTTTGTGTAGTGGAGAACATTGCTTTGTCAAGAAGAAATGGGAGCGTTTCTAGGAGCATGTCGGGCTTCTGAACAACGCTGTAGCTGTTGAACAGTGAAGTCTATAAAAACCATTACCTCACCTCAGAGCAGTGACATAAGGAACATCACGTCACCACTGCTGCCTCAATGAAAGACCTATTAGAGTTCAAAGGGGCAGTTGGTGAGGATGGCAAGTTGACAACCCCCACACAAATACACAGACGTTGAAAAGGGCCAGCTGTGGAGTAGCACCCCTGGACGGAGAGCAGTTTTTTTTTGTGTGTGTGTGGGGAACAAAGTTAACAAAAGCTCAACATGACTTGGAAATGAGTCGACCAAAATTAACTATTTATTTAATTTAATTTCTCTCCAGCGTTGTTCCGGGAAGCTACTACGGAGTTCACAGTAGATGCCAGGTCTCTGACTAAGAAGGGAGGTGACCACATCAAAGCCCAGGTCAGAAATCCCTCTGGTGCCATGACTGACTGTATCGTCACTGACAAGGCGGACGGGACCTATGGCATTGAGTACACACCCTTTGAAAACGGTAAAAAAAACGGTGGCCTTTTGAGCCTTTTGTTGATGTAAAAAGGGTATTATGAATAGATTTATGTGGTTGGTTGTCCAAATGGTTGAAATCTCTCTGATCTCCTAGGAGTCCATGCTGTGGAGGTGCTGTACGATGAGTCTCCGGTCCCAAAGAGTCCCTTCCAGGTGGGGGTAGAGGAGGGCTGTGATCCTACCAGGGTTCTGGCTAAGGGCCCCGGGCTCCAGGAGGCCATCACAGAGGCCCCCAACAACTTCTCCATCATCACCAGGTAGGTACACACACACATGTTCATGTCTTAAGACACAGAGAAGGAGGGAGCGATGTTCATTCATCTTCTTTTAAAACCATTTCTCCTGTTTGGTGTTTAATGAACCCAGGTATGACGGCACTGGTCAACAGGGGAAACCTTTACTGAACTAATGCTCAAGTCGTTTGGTTCAACCCGGTCTTAAATCACCCGTTTGTCACATTCTTTGTGAATAACAGGTGTATACTAACATTGGAATGCTCACTTACGAACCCTTTCCAACAATGCAGAGATTACATTTATGTTTAAATGACACAAGGAATAAATACACAACGATTAACGACAACATGGCTGTATGCACAGGGTACCGGTACGGTATCCATGACAACATGGCTGTATGCACAGGGTACCGGTACGGTATCCATGACAACATGGCTGTATACACAGGGTAGCCTAGTGGTTAGAGCGTTGGACTAGTAACCGGAAGGTTGCAAGTTCAAACCCCCGAGCTGACAAGGTACAAATCCGTCGTTCTGCCCCTGAACAGGCAGTTAACCCCACTGTTCCTAGGCTGTCATTGAAAATAAGAATTAGTTCTTAACTGACTTGTTAAATAAAGGTAAATAATGTGTATGAGGTAATTGAGGTGGATATGTACATGTGACTAGGCAACAGGATAGATGATAAACCGCAATGTATCTGAGTCAATAGAGTTCAACTATATTAGTCGTCCTATAGCTTGGGGATAGAAGCTGTTCAGTGTGTAGTTTCCGGACTTGATGCATCAGTTCTGCTTGCCGTGCGGTAGCAGCGAGAACAGACTATGACTGGGGTCTTTGGCAAAAAAATGTTGGGCCTTCCTCTGACACCGCCTGGTATAGAGGTCCTGGATGGAAGGAAGCTTGGCCCCAGTGATGTACTGGGCCGTACACACTACCCTCTGTAGTGCCTTGTGGTCGGAGGCAGAGCAGTTGCCATACCAGGCGGTGATGCAACCAGTCAGGATGATCTCGCTGGTGCAGCTGTAGAACTTTTTGTGGATCTGAGGACCGATGCCAAATCTGTTCAGTCTCCTGAGGGGGAAGAGCCTTTGTTGCTCTCTTTACAACTGTGTTAGTATGTGTATGGACCATGATGGCTCCTTAGTGATGTGGACCACGGTGGCTCCTTAGTGATGTGGACCACGGGGGCTCCTTAGTGATGCGGACCACGGGGGCTCCTTAGTGATGCGGACCACGGGGGCCCCTTAGTGATGCGGACCACGGGGCTCCTTAGTGATGCGGACCACGGGGCCCCTTAGTGATGCACCACGGGGCTCCTTAGTGATGCGGACTACCCCCTTAATGCGGACACGGTGGCCCCTTAGTGATGCGGACCACGGTGGCCCCTTAGTGATGCGGACCACGGTGGCCCCTTAGTGATGCGGACACTGAAAAGCTTGAGGCTCTCGTCCTGCTCCACAACAGTCCTGTTGATGTCTACCATTAATACAGTAGTCTGCTCTAATCCTGTGTTTTTCCCAGAGGGGCAGGTATCGGAGGCCTTCTGCTCTAATCCTGTGTTTTTCCCAGAGGGGCAGGTATCGGAGGCCTTCTGCTCTAATCCTGTGTGTTTTTCCCAGAGGGGCAGGTATCGGAGGCCTGGGCATCACAGTCGAGGGCCCATCGGAGTCTAAGATGTCCTGTAAAGACAATAAGGACGGCAGCTGTAACGTAGAGTACATCCCATTCGTCCCAGGCCTGTACGACGTTAACATCACGTATGGAGGAAAACACATCCCAGGTAACGAGACTCTACTACAGGGTTTCCCTAATGGCCCCCCCCCCCCCCCCCCCTGGGTGAACATGTGGTTGTTGTCCTAGCACTGCATGGCTGACTCAAATAACCCACTCATCAAGCTCAAATAACCCACTCATCAAGCTCAAATAACCCACTCATCAAGCTCAAATAACCCACTCATCAAGCTCTGTGTTTGAGACTATGCTGCAGAGTTAAAGATTGGTGTGTGTGTGCAGGTGGGTTTTGGCAGGGTGATGTCGTTGTGTTTGTATGTGTATGTTTTGTGTTTTCAATCAAATAATTACCAAAACATTTTATCAGCTGTGTAGTGCTAGTGTAACCAATGTGAAATGGCTAGCTAGTTAGCGGTGGTTCACGCTAATGGCGTTTCAATCGGTGACGTTACTCTTGGAAATAGTTGTTCCGTCTTTGCTCTGCATGGGCCGCGGCTTTTGTGGTGCGATGGGTAACGATGCTTCGTGGGTGGCTGTTGTGTGCGGAGGGTCCCTGGTTCGAGCCCAGGTTGGGGCGAGGACAGGGACTGAAGCTATACTGTTACACTAGGTCAAAGCCATAATGTGAACCTGGGGGGGTTGGGGGAACCTGGGGGGGTTGGTAATGCAGGAGGTCCATGAAATTAGATTGAACAAAAAAAGGGGTGGGATACTGAACCAAAAATGTAATTGCTTGTCGACAACGTGGTCATAGGCTTGGGAAAAAGCGAGTGCCGCTGGCATTTCACCTGATAAGACCAGATTTTAACATTATTTTAACTAAAATATAATGGGGTTCCCGGTTTTCCTGGGCAGGGGGTTCCCTGGGTTGCTGGTTTTTCCGGCAACTGTCTGTTATCCTGTAGAACCACGGATACTCCAGTCTGTCCACCTGCCAGTTGGTTCAAGGTACCAGTGAAGGTTCTATTTGGTGCCCGGAGTTTCACCTTAACATTGATTTTCTTTTCTGGTTTAGGAATAACTCCAAGCCCAGCTGTTAGTGTATCTAACTCCCTCTCTCTGTCCATCAGGCAGTCCATTCAAGGTACCAGTGAAGGACATGGTTGACCCCAGCAAGGTGAAGATCTCTGGACCCGGCGTGAGCTCAGGTGTCCGCGCCAATATCCCACAATCCTTTACTGTGGACTGCAGCAAGGCTGGGGTGGCTCCGCTGTCTGTAGCCGTCACCGCACCAAAAGGTGAGGTTTTGATTCAGTGTGTGTGGTGGCCCCTCTCTCTGTGGCTGTCACAGCACCCCAAATGTCAGACTGGGTTAGTTTTATTTCTGTTAGTTGTAAGAGGCGACGGGGAATTTACCCAGAGAGACTTGTGGCGACTACAGCAACTTTACCCAGAGAGACTTGTGGCGACGACAGCAACACATTTGCATGCGGCAGAGAATTGTTCTGCTGTTTTAAAGCTAATTTCCAGCAATTCTACACCTTTTCTACACTTCTTATGAAGTCGTACTCAGGGGTGTGAATACTTACACTTGGACTTTTATTTAATTTGTATTTCACCTTTATTTAACCAGGTTGTTCAGAACAAGTTCTCATTTACAACTGTGAAACGTATGTGGACACCTGCTTGTCGAACATCTCATTGCAAAATCATGGGCATTAACATGGAGTTGGTCCCCCCTTAGCTGCTATAACAGCCTCCACTCTTCTGGGAAGGCTTTCCACTAGATGTTGGAACATTGCTGCTATAACAGCCTCCACTCTTCTGGGAAGGCTTTCCACTAGATGTTGGAACATTGCTGCTATAACAGCCTCCACTCTTCTGGGAAGGCTTTCCACTAGATGTTGGAACATTGCTGCTATAACAGCCTCCACTCTTCTGGGAAGGCTTTCCACTAGATGTTGGAACATTGCTGCTATAACAGCCTCCACTCTTCTGGGAAGGCTTTCCACTAGATGTTGGAACATTGCTGCTATAACAGCCTCCACTCTTATGGGAAGGCTTTCCACTAGATGTTGGAACATTGCTGCTATAACAGCCTCCACTCTTCTGGGAAGGCTTTCCACTAGATGTTGGAACATTGCTGCTATAACAGCTTCCACTCTTCTGGGAAGGCTTTCCACTAGATGTTGGAACATTGCTGCTATAACAACCTCCTCTCTTCTGGGAAGGCTTTCCACTAGATGTTGGAACATTGCTGCAGGTCGGGCACTGATTTTGAGTGGTTAGGTCTGGCTTGCTGTCGGCGTGCCAATTCATGGGATTGAGGTTTTGGTTCTTCCACACCGATACAGATCTCTGCAAACTATTTCTGTATGGGGCCTCGCTTTGTGCTTGGAGGTATTGTCATGCTGAAACTGGAAAGGGTCTTCCCCAAAGTTGGAAGCACAGAATTGTCTAGAATATCATTGTATAATGTAGTTTTAAGATTTCCTAGACCATTATTCTTCCGCCACCGAACTTTAGTTGGCACTCATTCAGTGAGGTCGTTCTCCTGCCACCCGCCAAACCCAGATTCGGCCGTCGAACTGCCAAATGGTGACACATGATTCATCACTCCAGAGAACACGTTTCCACTGCTCCAGAGTCCAATGGCCACAAGCTTTACCCCCGTCCAGCCGACGCTTGGCATTGCGCATGGCGATCTTAGGCTTGTGTGCGGCTGCGTCAGCCATGATGCTCCCGGCGAACAGTTCTTGTGCTGACGTTGCTTCCAGAGGCAGTTTGGAACTCGGTAGTGAGTGTTACAACCGAGGACAGGCGATTTTTATACCCACTACACTTCAGCACTGGCCCGTCCCGTTCTGTGAGCTTGTGTGGCCTACTACTTCGTCACGAACTGACTTGTTTGGTAAGGTGACATCCTAGGACAGTGACACGTTTAGACCTTTCTATTCCCAATGTTCTCCGTTTTACACACCTGTCAGCAACGGTTGAGGCTAAAATAGCCGAATCGACTCATTTGAACGGGTGTCCACATACTTTTGTATTTATTTTATGTCTAATTCAATACAACTTTTTTTGTGTTCAATACCAATATTTTCCATTTCCGGTACGATTAAGGTCTGTACTGTCCTGATGTCAGGTGTGTGTGTGTGTGTGTGTGTGTTCTCAGGTGTGGCTGAGCCGGTGGAGGTGACTAACAACGGAGATGGAACACACACTGTAGCCTACACCCCTTCAGTGGAGGGACCCTACTCTGTAGTGGTCAAGTACGCTGACGAGGAGATCACACGCAGGTAACTCACTGATCTTGACTCTGTTACATCGAGTACAGTGTGTTTTTCAGATGGTTGTCTGTCAATTCTTTAGCCACAGGTATTACAGCAGATAAACCCATTTTTATTGTGATCACACTGTGATCCCAGAGTTTTCCCTCTGAAATGTCTAGGAAAATCAAATGGGCAGTTAACATTTTTTCTTAAAAAGAATCTTTAAACTTCACGTGAGTAATATTCCTCGACTACTAAGGTTCAGTATGTTGGAACAGAGACCGATTTTTAGTTGCTGTACTTCCGAGAACACAAACGCATCTTTCATCGTGTCACCAGACAGAACCGTGCCCTAGGCCTATCAGTATAGGCAGGTCAGTCACCAGACAGAACCATGCCCTAGGCCTATCAGTATAGGCAGGTCAGTCACCGGACAGGCAGAACCATGCACTAGGCCTATCAGTATAGGCAGGTCAGTCACCGGACAGGCAGAACCGTGCACTAGACCTATCAGTATAGGCAGGTCTATCAGTATAGGCAGGTCAGTCACCGGACAGGCAGAACCGTGCACTAGGCCTATCAGTATAGGCAGGTCAGTCACCGGACAGGCAGAACCGTGCACTAGGCCTATCAGTATAGGCAGGTCAGTCACCGGACAGGCAGAACCGTGCACTAGGCCTATCAGTATAGGCAGGTCAGTCACCAGACAGAACCGTGCCCTAGGCCTATCAGTATAGGCAGGTCAGTCACCAGACAGAACCGCGCCCTAGGCCTATCAGTATAGGGCAGGTCAGTCACCAGCAGAACTAGGCCTATCAGTATAGGCAGGTCAGTCACCAGACAGAACAGGTCAGTCACCAGACAGAACCGTGCCCTAGGCCTATCAGTATAGGCAGGTCAGTCACCAGACAGAACCGTGCCCTAGGCCTATCAGTATAGGCAGGTCAGTCACCAGACAGAACCGTGCCCTAGGCCTATCAGTATAGGCAGGTCAGTCACCGGACAGAACCGTGCCCTAGGCCTATCAGTATAGGCAGGTCAGTCACCGGACAGAACCGTGCCCTAGGCCTATCAGTATAGGCAGGTCAGTCACCGGACAGAACCGTGCCCTAGGCCTATCAGTATAGGCAGGTCAGTCACCGGACAGGCAGGTCAGTCACCGGACAGAACCGTTTCTTCAATTTAGGTATTTTTTTAAATGAAAGTTAACGGTCCCCTGTTAAATGTTTACACCTTAATTCTAGACCCTACCTGTGACGCCCTTCTAGATTCCTCCAGTTTTATTGTTTACTTCCTTGTCCAGTCCCTTCAAGCTGCGAGTGCTGCCTACCCATGATGCCAGTAAGGTGGTGGCTAGTGGTCCAGGTCTAACCACCGGAGTGCCAGCCAGCTTTCCAGTGGAGTTCACCATCGATGCCAAGGACGCAGGAGAGGGACAACTATCCGTCCAGATCACAGTGAGTTCACCTGAGGGTTGTATTGTGGTTCGCAAAGCAGGCTGGACTTTCGAGAAACCTATAACGGCTAGTGTCTAGGTGGTGGTCGGGGGGGGGCAGCCAGACGGCGGTTGTCGGGGGGTCAGTCCCGGGAACCCTCCCTTTAACAGGTAACTGTACAGAACCGGCCAGTAGCACTGGCAGGTCAGTCATGGATGGTACCTATCAGTATAGGTCAGTGGACAGAACCGGCCCTAGGCAGTAGCACTGCTCTATGGATGGTCCCGGCCTAACTGTAGACAGGCAGTAGCACTGCTCTTCATGGATGGTCCCCTGTTAAATGTTTAGACTGTCAGTAGCACTGCTCTATGGATGGTCTAGTGGTCCAGGTCTAACCACCGGAGTGCCAGCCAGCTTTCCAGTGGAGTTCACCATCGATGCCAAGGACGCAGGAGAGGGACAACTATCCGTCCAGATCACAGTGAGTTCACCTGAGGGTTGTATTGTGGTTCGCAAAGCAGGCTGGACTTTCGAGAAACCTTTAACGGCTGTGTCTAGGTGGTGGTCTCGGGGTAACTGTAGACTCAGTAGCACTGCTCTATGGATGGTCCCGGTAACTGTAGACGGTCAGTAGCACTGCTCTATGGATGGTCCCGGTAACTGTAGACGGTCAGTAGCACTGCTCTATGGATGGTCCCGGTAACTGTAGACTGTCAGTAGCACTGCTCTATGGATGGTCCCGGTAACTGTAGACGGTCAGTAGCACTGCTCTATGGATGGTCCCGGTAACTGTAGACGGTCAGTAGCACTGCTCTATGGATGGTCCCGGTAACTGTAGACGGTCAGTAGCACTGCTCTATGGATGGTCCCGGTAACTGTAGACGGTCAGTAGCACTGCTCTATGGATGGTCCCGGTAACTGTCAGTAGCACTGGGATGGTCAGTAGCACTGCTCTATGGATGGTCCCGGTAACTGTAGATGGTCAGTAGCACTGCTCTATGGATGGTCCCGTAACTGTAGACGGTCAGTAGCACTGCTCTATGGATGGTCCCGGTAACTGTAGACGGTCAGTAGCACTGCTCTATGGATGGTCCCGGTAACTGTAGACGGTCAGTAGCACTGCTCTATGGATGGTCCCGGTAATTGTAGACGGTCAGTAGCACTGCTCTATGGATGGTCCCGGTAACTGTAGACGGTCAGTAACCGGTCCCGGTAACCCTCCCTTTTACAGCCTGGTAAATATTTAGTAAATCAACACTAAATATGTAGGAACAATTTAGTCTTTAACACGAGAACCAAAGAAGGAAGTAGGAAGGAAGTACTACGTACTTAGTAGTAACATATGTAAATACATGTAGCTTATTACTATGTGAATGTGTAGTAACGTCAGTCTCTTTAAAGAGTAATACCTAAAACACCAACATCCTCTTGGTCTTCTCTCCCGTTCTACTTTACCTTGTAGTTTCCTGTATGTTCGTACTGAACGGGACTGTAGGGGGGGGGGAAAGTGTCGTCTTTTCACACAGAATGTACAAAAAAATAAAGGGAACACTTAAACATATTTTAATGAGAATATTTAATTCATTCAGATCTAGGATGTGTTATTTTAGTGTTCCCTTTATTTATTTTTGAGCAGTGTAGTTACTTGTGAGGGACCACTGCCCCATGTCCTTGTCCTACCAACAGATTGTTCTGCATAACAACGTCCTATCACATGATTTTTTTTTTCTCAGCCAATTGGCAGAAGAACACATTACACAACACACCCCATGCCAGGACTCCAGACAAAACATTTTCCTCAGTTTAACCAGTGACACAAACTGTTCCCCCCCCCCAGTTGGTGCCACCTGATTATGATTTTGGTTGAAACAATTTCTTTCTGCGGCAAAACAAAAACCAGTTATTTGCTTTCGACTAATACACTCTTTTAAATAAAATATCTTTCCAAGAACGAGTGATTCAAGATATTGATGTGCCGACCTAATGAATTGTGGGTTATTTTGGGGGGCTAATTGACCACACGAGGAAGTGAGAACTCAAAACACATTAGCTAGATTGCTAACACTAAATATAATACGCACTGCCAGTAGTCATGTAGTAAACTAACAGGAAATATAATACGCACTGCCAGTAGTCATGTAGTAAACTAACAGGAAGTATAGTACTCGCTGCCAGTAGTCATGTAGTAAACTAACAGGAAGTATAGTACTCGCTGCCAGTAGTCATGTAGTAAACTAACAGGAAGTATTGTACTAACAGTAAATGTAATGTCCTCATTAGTTATAGCCTGCCACCCTATGCACTTGACATGGCCAATTGTGCGCCTCATATATACATATATATATATATATACACGCCATATCAAATATCTTGATTGTAAAATAGTTGCTAGTGAGCTTAATATTAAGATGACAAATAATGAATTACTGGGTGGGTTAGGGAGTTTTTCCTAGCCACCGTGCTTCTACACCTGCATTGCTTGCTGTTTGGGGGTTTTTAGGCTGGGTTTCTGTCCAGCACTTTGAGACATCAGCTGATGTAAGAAGGGCTATATAGATACATTTGATTTGTTAAGCAGGATCACGTGTATAATAGGTCTAAAACATTGTTTTTCTCAGGACCAAGATGGGAAGCCGAAAAGGGTTGGTATCCAGGACAACCGTGACGGGACCTATCTGGTGTCGTACGTACCTGACAAGGTGGGGCGGTACACCATCGTGATCAAGTACGGAGGAGATGAGATCCCTGCCTCGCCCTACCGGGTCAGAGCCACGTCCTCAGGAGACGCCAGCAAATGCACCGTCACAGGTGAGGGAGTCGTCGGTGTGCTTTGGAATATACTGTTGTCATGGGTGTCCGACATATGACCTGCATTCTGGACCTCAAGCTCATCCAATCACGGAGCACTGCAAATTTACATTTTTTTTAATTTGCTAGTTTTTGGCGGAAAGGAAACTGTTAACTACAGACTTCTTTGGGCTCAAACGTGGAAACACAGTGGTCGGTCTGTAGTCCTAGCACCGGTGTGGAGGTAATGTGTCGTTACACACGCGTCCTTCCAGACTGATAGGATATACTTTCCTCTCCCGGGGGGGGTATATACTTTCCTCTCCCGGGGGGAATATACTTTCCTCCCTCTCCCGGGGGGGATATACTTTCCTCTCCCGGGGAGAATATACTTTCCTCTCCCGGGGGGGATATACTTTCCCTCTCCCGGGGGGGATATACTTTCCTCTCCCGGGGGGGGATATACTTTCCTCTCCCGGGGGGGGGGATATACTTTCCTCCCCGGGGGGGGATATACTTTCCTCTCCCGGGGGGGGATATACTTTTCTCCCGGGGGGATATACTTTCCCTCTCCCGGGGGGGATATACTTTCCTCTCCCGGGGGGGGATATACTTTCCTCTCCCGGGGGGGATGATATACTTTCCTCTCCCGGGGGGATGATATACTTTCCTCTCCCGGGGGATGATATACTTTCCTCTCCGGGGGGAAATATACTTTCCTCTCCCGGGGGGAAATATACTTTCCTCTCCCGGGGGGGGATATACTTTCCTCTCCCGGGGAAATATACTTTCCTCTCCCGGGGGGATATACTTTCCTCTCCCGGGGGGGATATACTTTCCTCTCCGGGGGGGGATATACTTTCCTCTCCCGGGGGAAATATACTTTCCTCTCCCGGGGGGGTATATACTTTCCTCTCCCGGGGGGGGATATACTTTCCTCTCCCGGGGGAGGGAGATGTATCGTGGACAAAAGGTTTTGCTGCTGCCACATAAATACAGAATCAAATGGAGACAATGCACATTAGAATAACATCCTACACGCCTCTCGCCACAATTATAACAGCCTGGTGTTCATCTGAGCTTTTAAGTTACGGTTTTCTTCTCCACACTTCTCTTTCTATCTGTTATTCCTACCAGGTCCTGGTATCGCCCCCGTCATCGCGGTCGGGGAAGAGGTGGGCTTTGTGGTGAACGCTAAGGCAGCTGGGAAGGGGAAGGTGACGTGTATCGTGGTGACGCCGGATGGGACCGAGGTGGAGGCTGATGTCATCCAGAACGAGGACGGAACATTCGATATCTTCTACACCGCCCCGACCCCCGGGAACTATGTCATATACGTACGATTTGGAGGGGAGAACGTCCCCAAGAGCCCCTTCAAAGTCATGGTGAGATGCAGGGTGGTGGAACTCTACTGTTGGGTGAGATGCAGGGTAGTGGAACTCTACTGTTGGGTGAGATGCAGGGTGGTGGAACTCTACTGTTGAGGGGCGGGTGCAGGGTGGTGGAACTACTGTTGGGGGCGGATGCAGGGTGGTGGAACTCTACTGTTGGGGGCGGATGCAGGGTGGTGGAACTGATGCTGGGGGCGGGTGCAGGGTGGTGGAACTCTACTGTTGGGGGCGGATGCAGGGTGGTGGAACTACTATTGGGGGCGGATGCAGGGTGGTGGAACTCTACTGTTGGGGGGCGGAGAGATGCAGGGTGGTGGAACTCTACTGTTGGGGGCGGAGAGATGCAGGGTAGTGGAACTCTACTGTTGGGGGCGGAGAGATGCAGGGTAGTGGAATGATGCTGCCGGGAGATGCAGGGTAGTGGAACTCTACTGTTGGGGGGGGGAGAGATGCAGGGTAGTGGAATGATGCTGCCGGGGGATGCAGGGTCGTGGAACTCTACTGTTGGGGGGGAGAGATGCAGGGTAGTGGAATGTATGCTCTAATATGTTATGAAAATGCATCTCTGTATCTTTGTCTGATCCTGTGCAGACATTTTGGATCCTGTTTCAGTTGTGATGGTGATAAGATCATGTCTTTTTAGATTGTGTGTGTGAAACCTGACATGGTTGTGATTTCCCCAGGCGACTGATGAGGATCCAATGATGCAGCAACAGTCAGCCAATCAGCAGTCAGCTGCTCCTGGAGCCGCCGGATTCCAGCCCTGGGTACAGAGTAGAGAAACACCTCTATCCATCTCCCTTCCTTCCTTCCTTCCTTCCTTCCAGCCCTGGGTACAGAGTAGAGAAACACCTCTATCCATCTCTCTTCCTTCCTTCCTTCCAGCCCTGGGTACAGAGTAGAGAAACACCTCTATCCATCTCTCTTCCTTCCTTCCAGCCCTGGGTACAGAGTAGAGAAACACCTCTATCCATCTCTCTTCCTTCCTTCCTTCCTTCCAGCCCTGGGTACAGAGTAGAGAAACACCTCTATCCATCTCTCTTCCTTCCTTCCAGCCCTGGGTACAGAGTAGAGAAACACCTCTATCCAGCTCCCTTCCTTCCTTCCAGCCCTGGGTACAGAGAAACACCTCTATCCATCCTTCTGTCACACCCATCCTGAACTGCACCTCAAGGAGATTCCTCCATGCCTCCCTTCCTCCCTCTGGCTGTCCCTGCGCCTCTGAATTATCTCTGATCCCTGACACTGAATGATCACCCTCCCTCTCATGGTGTCCTTCTCTCCCTCCATGCCTCCCTCCCTCTCTCACGGTGTCCTTCTCTCCCTCCATGCCTCTCTCCCTCTCTCACGGTGTCCTTCTCTCCCTCCCTCTCTCACGGTGTCCTTCTCTCCCTCCCTCTCTCATGCCTCTCTCCCTCTCTCACGGTGTCCTTCTCTCCCTCCATGCCTCTCTCACGGTGTCCTTCTCTCCCTCCATGCCTCTCTCTCGGTGTCCTTCTCTCCCTCCATGCCTCTCTCACGGTGTCCTTCTCTCCCTCCCTCCCTCTCTCACGGTGTCCTCTCCTCCAACTTCATAAATGTCACTGAATGACTCTATATTCTCTCCCATCATATTTATAGGAAATGGCTGTTCATGTGTAATGGCTGACTATTTCTTTGGGCTAATATTCTACCGCTCTCTGATCGTACACTGGAGAAACGGGTGTCCCATGCCATGTTAGTTCCATTGCGTTATCTTGTCTCCATCCTGTCCTCGTTGTCAGTCAGCGCCCCCCCAACCGTGGCACCATGCCAGACCCATTACAGTGGAAACACGGGACGCCTCTCTCCTGTTCCTACCACAATAGGAATGGGTGGGATCACACACATATTCCTCGACTACTAAGGTTCAGTATGTTGGAACAGAGAGCGATTTTTACTTGCTGTTCCTCCGAGAACACAAACACATCTTTCATCGTGTATAGTCAGGTCAGTCACCGGACAGAACCGTGCCCTAGGCCTGACTATCGAGGGTATATCAAAAGCTGAATTTGGCAAAGTCTTGGCTTGCAATGTCTATCAAAATGCATCTTCTGTCCTCTACTCATCCTCTTCTCTTCCCTGCTCATCTACTATATATTACCACGGTTACAGGTATTTGGGTTTCTCTTCCTCGCTCTTCCCAGGAGTTCTGAGAGCTGTTTTTCCAGGTATCTGTTATCTCTCTCTCCACCCATCCCTCCTTCCTTTACTCCATGCACCCCTGTACTCCTGCAAGAGGCACCGAACGGAACCGGTCTGCCCTGATGGCTTGTATCCGAATCCCTGCCTACCTGATTTTTCTCTTACCTCTGCTTTTACTACAGGACAACTCAGGCAGAATGAGATTGTAAATGGTAGAAATACAGTGGAGATGTCACTCTTCCTGTTTTGACAGATCTCCTACCAAAGACATATCAGTCACGTTTTTAAAGATCACCCTCTCCCCCTTGTTTCCCTCTCCCCTCCCCCTTGTTTCCCTCTCCCCTCCAGGTCACAGACGGGTCCTATAACCCAGCCAACCGTATGAACGGAACCGGTTTCAGGCCCTTCGACATGGTCATTCCTTTCGCCTTCCGCAAGGGAGAGATCACAGGTGAGATTCTGAACAATAACTATGTAACTTCCTGTTGAGGGAGAGATCACAGGTGAGACACAGACCACTGCAGTAACAGATCAAGGGCCATATCATAGGTGAGTCATTGACAGGCATATCTTTCCAGTAAGATCGGATGGAGAGGAGGCCTGTCTCATCATTAACCTCTCTGGGATATTCGGGACGGTAGCGTCCCACTCAACAGCCAGTGAAAGTGCAGAGCGCCAAATTCAAAACAAATCTTAAAATTCCTCAAGCATACAAGTGTTTTACACCATTTTAAAGACAAAGTTCTTGTAAATCCAGCCACAGTGTCCGATTTCAAATAGGCTTTACAGCGAAAGCACCACAAACGATTGTTTGGTCACCACCAAGTCACAGAAAAACACAGCCATTTGTCGATAAAGACAAGTATTATGCATGGCATTTTAGATGAACTTCTCCTTAATGCAACCGCTGTGTCAGATTTCAAAAAAGCTTTACGGAAAAAGCAAACCATGCAATAATCTGAGTACAGCGCTCAGACAATAAAACAGCCCCAAAAATATCTGCCATGTTGTGGAGTCAACAGAGGTCAGAAATAGCATTATAAATATTCACTTACATTTGATCTTCATCAGAATGCACTCCCAGGAATCCCTGTTCCACAATAATTGTTTGATTTGTTCGATATAGTCCCTCATTTATGTCCAAATACCTCCTTGATGTTCGTGCGTTTTAATACACAATCCAAAATCACGATGTGCCGGCGAGTCCATGCGGAAAGTTCAGAAAGTTATATTACAGTTCGTAGAAACTTGTCAAACTAAGTATCGAATCAATCTTTAGGATGTTTTTATCATACATCTTCAATAATGTTCCAACCGGACAATTCCTTTTGTCTGTATGAAAGCAATGGAACGAGGGGTAACTTTCACATGAACGCTCGTCACGAGCTCATGGGACTCTGTCAGACACCTGGCTCAAACAGCCCTTATGAGCCCCCACTTCACAGTAGAAGCATCAAACAAGGTTCTAAAGACTGTTGACGTCTAGTGGAAGCCTTAGGAAGTGCAATATGACCAATATCCCACTATCTTCGATAGGGCGCGAGTTTAAAAACTACAAACCTCAGATTTCCCACTTCCTGGTTGGATTTTCTCAGGTTTTTGCCTGCCATATGAGTTCTGTTATACTCACAGACATCATTCAAACAGTTTTAAAACCTGTGTTTTCTATCCAAATATGCATATTCTAGTTTTTATTGCTGAGTAGCAGGCAGTTTACTCTTGGCACCTTATTCATCCAAGCTATTCATTACTGCCCCCCCAGTCTCAAAGAAGTTAAATAAACTAATTGGAATGAGAAGCTTCTTGGCACAGTGACCTGTCTATTTGTAGGGCAGTGTGGAGTGACCTGTCTATTTGTAGGGCAGTGTGGAGTGACCTGTCTATTTGTAGGGCAGTGTGGAGTGACCTGTCTATTTGTAGGGCAGTGTAACTCTTCTCCTACGTTCTCTCTCTAGGTGAGGTCCACATGCCGTCGGGGAAGACTGCTCAGCCTGAGATCATGGACAACAAGGACGGGACAGTCACAGTGAAGTTTGCCCCCACTGAGGCCGGTCTACACGAGATGCACATCAAGTACAACGGAACGCACATTCCAGGTCAGAGCACACCACACGCACGGACACACAACGTGCACGGACACACAACGTGCACAAACTACGAGCACGGAGAAACCACGTGCACTTTCAGGTGTTTACTTGTTTGTTTTGCTGGTCGAATAGCAGGCTGGAACAAAGGCAAATATCTCCAACGCAGGAACAGATCTCTCACACACCACACAGGGCACAGAGGAGTGATGAATATCCTGTCAGGATTCCTGTGTGTTGACGTCATGAACAGGACATACCAGGGAGAGGCGGAGGGAGGGGGGAGAGGCGGAGGGAGGGGGAGAGGCGGAGGGAGGGGGAGAGGCGGGGGGAAGAAGAGAATCGCTCAGTTGTAAAGATCCTCCTTTCTGCGATATTCTGTTTTAAGCTCAGACCCGTTGAGATGATGCTTGATAGTTGGTGAAAGACCACTCTTGGGGATATCAGGAGAATGTGTCGATCCCTCCCTGGGACCCTTGGAGGGCTACTGTGGGGGTACGGTGTGAGGAATGGAGGGTTAGTGTGGGGGTACAGTGTGAGGAATGGAGGGTTAGTGTGGGGTACGGTGTGAGGAATGGAGGGCTACTGTGGGGGGTACGGTGTGAGGAATGGAGGGCTAGTGTGGGGGTACGGTGTGAGGAATGGAGGGCTACTGTGGGGGTACGGTGTGAGGAATGGAGGGTTACTGTGGGGTACGGTGTGAGGAATGGAGGGGGCTAGTGTGGGGGTACGGTGTGAGGAATGGAGGGCTACTGTGGGGGTACGGTGTGAGGAATGGAGGGTTAGTGTGGGGGTACGGTGTGAGGAATGGAGGGTTACTGTGGGGGTACGGTGTGAGGAATGGAGGGCTACTGTGGGGGTACGGTGTGAGGAACGGAGGGCTACTGTGGGGGTACGGTGTGAGGAATGGAGGGTTAGTGTGGGGGGTACGGTGGGGATCGACACCTGATCTCTGCTGTCCAACCTGGATGGATATTTGTTGTTATGCAGACGAGAGCTCTGCATCAGCGTACTATGAGTTTTGATGCTCAGACTCAGTACTCGTAGACTACCACCACGTGTTATAGGACCAGGAGTTGTTCTGTCTGATCAAGGACAACTCCTAGCCCTACGTAGTGTTTATCGTCTCAGGTTGATGACGTTGTCGTTGTCTCTTCAGAGTCTCCTCTGCAGTTCTATGTGAACAACGCCAACAGTGCCAATGTGACTGCCTCCGGTCCCGGTCTGGTCTACGGCGTCGCCAACAAGACCGCCATGTTCACCATCTACACAGAGGACGCTGCCGAGGGTACGTACAGAGTAGTTTGCTCTGAGGTGGGAATTGAAATGCGTAGGATAGCAGAGACTTTCATGTTTTACTGTAAATGATGACTAGTCTGGTAGATGCCGTGGCTGTCCGGAACATTCTTATGAAGTGTTAGAGGAACCATCTGATCCCCATTGACTGTTTCTGACTGGTCTCCAGGAGGTTTGGACTTGGCCATCGAGGGTCCTTCCAAGGCAGATATCACCTGTGTGGATAATAAAGATGGTACCTGCACAGTGACCTACCTTCCTGTTCTCCCTGGAGACTACCATATCCTGGTCAGATACAACGACAAGCACATCGCTGGCAGCCCCTTCAACGCTAGGATCACCGGTAAGACACACACACACACACACAACGCTAGGATCACCGGTAAGACACACACACACACACACAACGCTAGGATCACCGGTAAGACACACACACACACAACGCTAGGATCACCGGTAAGACACACACACACACACACAACGCTAGGATCACCGGTAAGACACACACACACACAACGCTAGGATCACCGGTAAGACACACACACACACAACGCTAGGATCACCGGTAAGACACACACACACACAACGCTAGGATCACCGGTAAGACACACACACACACAACGCTAGGATCACCGGTAAGACACACACACACACACACACACGCTAGGATCACCGGTAAGACACACACACACACAACGCTAGGATCACCGGTAAGACACACACACACACAACGCTAGGATCACCGGTAAGACACACACACACACACAACGCTAGGATCACCGGTAAGACACACACACACACACAACGCTAGGATCACCGGTAAGACACACACACACACACACAACGCTAGGATCACCGGTAAGACACACACACACACACACAACGCTAGGATCACCGGTAAGACACACACACACAACGCTAGGATCACCGGTAAGACACACACACACACACAACGCTAGGATCACCGGTAAGACACACACACACACACAACGCTAGGATCACCACACACACACACAAGACACACACACACACACAACGCTAGGATCACCGGTAAGACACACACACACACACACACAACGCTAGGATCACCGGTAAGACACACACACACAACGCTAGGATCACCGGTAAGACACACACACACACACACGCACACAACGCTAGGATCACCGGTAAGACACACACACACACACACGCACACAACGCTAGGATCACCGGTAAGACACACACACACACACACAACGCTAGGATCACCGGTAAGACACACGCACACAACGCTAGGATCACCGGTAAGACACACACACACACACACACACACACAACGCTAGGATCATAACACACTTTCTTGCTCTCTCTCTCTCCTAGCCTTATTACAACATACCGGTGCCCTGCAATGAAAAGACTAACGGTACACTCACACTCTCTGAGAGAAAAGCACATGGTCAGTGGCTCAGCTTGTGGTATGCCGCGGTACTGCACGTTGGCGTGCATGACGTCATCGTTGCCGTTAATGCTTGTTTGGCCACTAGAGGGCGTCTTTGAGAAGTTGTTTTTAAAGACTAGGAGCTGTAGGTTTGACAGTCTTGCTTCTCTGTTGCTGTTTTGAGCAGGACTTATTGGCATACCGGCCTCTTTCAATATACAGTATGTCATGTTATCCATGTCTTTAAATACCGTCAAACATTTTTGTTATTAAACGAAATAACAAAAGGAGCCTTGAAGAATAATAGAAATGAATAAATCGTAACTTGTCGGTTGAAGTCGTTGAATTCACAAATGCGTTTGACTGTTTGTAATATTGGCTGTACTAGGACTTTAAAATATTTTGTTTAGAACAGACTAATGGGGTTGATTCTAATTTGTTTGTAAATTATTTGTTTATTTATCTAAAATTAAATAGATTCATATTATGGTGTTTCTTTTCCAAGAAAGAGAGGCTACTGTCAAATGCTTTTATGTCGGCCTGTGTTTCTCTTAGAAGATGGAGCAGTACAACGTGACTGGTCAGGACTAGGCCAAGGTTACTAAGTGACGAGCAAAATGATCCTAACATTTCCACACCCTAGTTCTAGTCTAACCAATACCCAAACAGATATTCAGTGAAAATACTAAATCAGATTTATCAAGACCAGTCTCCATGCTCGTCTCAGAGCAGTGTGTAACGGACCAGTCTCCATGCTCGTCTCAGAGCAGTGTGTAACGGACCAGTCTCCATGCTCGTCTCAGAGCAGTGTGTAACGGACCAGTCTCCATGCTCGTCTCAGAGCAGTGTGTAACGGACCAGTCTCCATGCTCGTCTCAGAGCAGTGTGTAACGGACCAGTCTCCATGCTCGTCTCAGAGCAGTGTGAAACGGACCAGTCTCCACGCTCGTCTCAGAGCAGTGTGAAACGGACCAGTCTCCACGCTCGTCTCAGAGCAGTGTGAACGGACCAGTCTCACGCTCGTCTCAGAGCAGTGTGAAACGGACCAGTCTCCACGCTCGTCTCAGAGCAGTGTGAAACGGACCAGTCTCCACGCTCGTCTCAGAGCAGTGTGAAACGGACCAGTCTCCACGCTCGTCTCAGAGCAGTGTGAAACGGACCAGTCTCCACGCTCGTCTCAGAGCAGTGTGAAACGGACCAGTCTCCACGCTCGTCTCAGAGCAGTGTGAAACGGACCAGTCTCCACGCTCGTCTCAGAGCAGTGTGAAACGGACCAGTCTCCACGCTCGTCTCAGAGCAGTGTGAAACGGACCAGTCTCCACGCTCGTCTCAGAGCAGTGTGAAACGGACCAGTCTCCACGCTCGTCTCAGAGCAGTGTGAAACGGACCAGTCTCCACGCTCGTCTCAGAGCAGTGTGAAACGGACCAGTCTCCACGCTCGTCTCAGAGCAGTGTGAAACGGACCAGTCTCCACGCTCGTCTCAGAGCAGTGTGAAACGGACCAGTCTCCACGCTCGTCTCAGAGCAGTGTGAAACGGACCAGTCTCCACGCTCGTCTCAGAGCAGTGTGAAACGGACCAGTCTCCACGCTCGTCTCAGAGCAGTGTGAAACGGACCAGTCTCCACGCTCGTCTCAGAGCAGTGTGAAACGGACCAGTCTCCACGCTCGTCTCAGAGCAGTGTGAAACGGACCAGTCTCACGCTCGTCTCAGAGCAGTGTGAAACGGACCAGTCTCCACGCTCGTCTCAGAGCAGTGTGAAACGGACCAGTCTCCACGCTCGTCTCAGAGCAGTGTGAAACGGACCAGTCTCCACGCTCGTCTCAGAGCAGTGTGAAACGGACCAGTCCCCACGCTCGTCTCAGAGCAGTGTGAAACGGACCAGTCCCCACGCTCGACCACACGTGGGTAGGCTATTCCTTCAAATCCTATTTGAACATTGGATAACTTTGGGAGTTTCAGTAAGCAACCATTTGCCTTCAATTGCATTAGCCTACTTTATTCCAATATTTCTGCCGTTCAGTGATTTATTCCCGCAGTAAATCGTTATGGATCCATCCAGATGAGGTTAGAAACCAGATGGGTGACGTGACTCGCACACATCATTTAATAGGTTTAAAGTCCCTAAACTCATCAAGAACCCGTCGAGTGGTTGGCTTCTTTTGTATTCCAATGTATTGGACAGACTGCTAAACCAGTGTTGTGTTTACAGTGCACTTTCACTCCATTCTGACTCTCTACCAATGACACCAGATCTTTATTTATATTCACTTTTTAACGTTCTGCCAGTAAATGTAATCAATAAAACACCTATTCCTGACCTGAAGTGTTTCTGTAAGTCTCATCCTGAATGGTCAATGTGACTGCCTCTAACTCACTAACCCCTGTCTGTGTCTCTTCGCAGAGGAGAAACGTTGTTCCCAGTTGAAGTTGGGTTCTGCAGCTGACTTCTCCCTGGACATTACAGAAACTGACCTGTCTCTACTTACCGCCAGCATCAAAGCCCCCTCTGGCCGCGACGAACCCTGTCTGCTCAAGAGACAGCCCAACAACCACATCGGTAAGACCTGACCCTAACCCGACAACCACATCGGTAAGACCTGACCTTAACCCGACAACCACATCGGTAAGACCTGACCTTAACCCGACAACCACATCGGTAAGACCTGACCCTAGCCCGACAACCACATCGGTAAGACCTGACCCTAACCCGACAACCACATCGGTAAGACCTGACCCTAACCCGACAACCACATCGGTAAGACCTGACCCTAACCCGACAACCACATCGGTAAGACCTGACCCTAACCCGACAACCACATCGGTAAGACCTGACCTTAACCCGAAACCCGCCGGTAAGACAGCCCGCCCGACAACCACGTCGGTACGACCTGACCCCAGCCCGACAACCACGTCGGTACGACCTGACCCTAACCCCAGCCCGACAACCACGTCGGTAAGACCTGACCCCCTAGCCCGACAACCACTTCGGTAAGACCTGACCCCAGCCCGACAACCACTTCGGTAAGACCTGACCCTAACCCCAGCCCGACAACCATCCATCTTGTAAAGCATGTCTGCTCCCCCTGGGGCATGTCTGCTCCCCCTGGGGCAGGGCTGCTCCCCCTGGGGCAGGGCTGTGTGTCCTGTGAATCAGCTTAAACCTGTACAGTCTTGATTATTATTCTTCAGCGGTAAACAAATGTGTGGAATAACTGTTCGCCTGCCGCGATGTGACAATAGCGCTCCCTATACTTTCAATGCATTTTTACACCGAAGGTGGGTGAACTGTTGGTCTGTTTACCCACTGATTCAACTGACTGAAGGGCTGGGAGTTTTCTTGAGGAATTACATTTGTTTGGCAAGGGATTATCGAGACAGGTGATGTATGTGATGGTATATACCATGTATGAGTAGGGTCACTTACAGGTGACTGCACTGGTATGTATTTATGTCTGACCTATAATAAATTAATCTATGTCTAGATTAAAATAGCTTAGCAGGGCCTCTAACTCTCTCTCCCTGCCCCTCTTTCTGTCCCATCTACCCTCCCATCTACCCTTCCCTTTCTTCCCCCTGTCTTTCTCCCATTCCCTTCTACTTTTCTGTCTCCCCCCTTTTCTCTCTCCCCTGCCCCTCTTTCTGTCCCATCTACCCTTCCCCTTTTCTGTCTCTCCCCCCCTTCTCTCTCCCTGCCCCTTTCTTTCTACCTCTCCCCAGGTATTGTCTTCATCCCCAGGTATTTCCTTCATCCCGAGGGAGGTTGGGGAGCACGTGGTGAGCATCAAGAAGAATGGCTGCCATGTTCCCAACAGCCCCATCACAATCATGGTTGTGCAATCTGAGATCGGCGATGCCTCCAAGGTCAAGGTGTACGGACAGGGGCTGGTCGAGGGACACACCTTCGACGTGTCTGACTTTGTGGTCGACACACGAGAAGCAGGTGAGTGTCTTGAATAGTACCCTAGAACTGGTTCTAGGCATTACAACGGCCCAGGGTCACCCCGCCAAACTCTGTTACTACTACCCCCTCCACCTAAAATAATGAGTCTCCTATTGGAATGGTTGCTTTAAGAGGCCATGGGGGTTGATTTTGGAATTAGTGTCACTAATTAGTCTCTCGTTCTTACGGGCCTGGTTCCTGGTTCTCCTTGCCTGGTTCTCCAATTCCTGGGTCTCCGGGCCTGGGATCCTGGGTCTCCGGGCCTGGGTTCCAGCGTTTCTGTTCCCCGTTATTGATTCTCACACCTTAACACACACTTCACACATGGTCTCTGGCGGCGTCTCAGGTTCCGTTAATGGTAGATAACAACATAAGTGAGAGAATTTAAGTTTCAGCCAAAACCTCTACAGTGTGATTAGGACCTAGGATGTTGTAGAGTCAGTGGGTGTGTCCCAAATGGAACCCTATTCCCTATTGGCCCTGGTTAAAAAGTAGTGAACAGGCTGTGGTTTGGGACACAGTCGTTGTGATTGGGTAGAATAGTAGGGCCTCCAATCAGACTGGGTATGGACCAGGCCTACAGATATACAGGAAGAGAATGAACCATAACCCCATTATTTAACCTTTAACACTGTATTACGGCAAACTCAAAACTATTATTTCTGGAAACCAGAGATGTGATTGTGTTATTAAGTTTAGTCTTCGTTGGCTGTATAATGTGAATGTGATAATATGTGGCTTTTACGTCTGGATTTGTCAGTCCATGTCCAGCGTCATGGTTGGATAGAAATCATCTTTTGATTTGGTCAAATGGTCCCAATGGTTTCCTAAACAGACACAACTGCTGAATGCATTTAAAGAAAATGTTTTTCAACCTTTTTATTTAACTAAAGTCTGAACAAATTATTATTTACAATGATGGCCTACAGCGGCCAAACCCGGACGATGCTGGGCCATTTGTACACCGTCCTATGGGACTCCCAATCACGGCCGGTTGTGATACGGCCCGGGAATCGAACCGTGGTCTAAGGCACTGCATCGCAACCGCTGCGCCACTTGGCAACACATTGCTCAGTCTCACTCCCAGAACTGTGTCTGACTGGTATTGTTGTCCCCTAGGCTACAGGGGTCTGATCCTGTCTATCCAGGGTCTGACTGTTGTCTACTCTGTTGTCACCCAGGTTATGGGGGTCTGGCCCTATCTGTTGAGGGACCCAGTAAGGTGGACATCCAGACCCAGGACGTGGAGGATGGGACATGTGTCGTCTCCTACTGCCCGTCAGAACCAGGCTCTTACATCGTCTCCGTACGCTTCGCTGACCAACACGTGCCAGGTGAGTCTACGTACAGCTCTGTTATTGTACCAAAAGGATCAGGGTCAACGAGGAGGATCCTACCAATCAGGTTTGAGTAGTTAACGAGGTAACTTTGGGGTTCGACTCGGGATAACTTGTCATAGGAATGTGGCTCACCTTTTAGCCAGGTACATTTCTATGACGATGAATCCTTTAGCACTAACCTGCTCTGCGGCAGGCTAACTCAATGGGGGGACGGCTGGCTAGACCATACTATTTACCACTACAAACTGATGCTGGCCCTAAGACGGCACTCTACCAGCTGTATACGACCATAAAGCAAACAGGAAAACGCTCATCCAGAGGTGGCGCTCCTAGTGGCCGGTGATATTAATGCGGGGAAACTCAAATCCGTTTCACCTCATTTCTACCAGCATGTTAAATGTGCAACCAGAGGGAGAACAAACTCTATTTCCGCCTTTACTCCACACACAGAGACTCGTAAAAAGCTGCAAATCTGACCGTAACTCTCCTCCTGATTCCCGCTTACAAGCAAAAACTCAAACGGGAAGTACCAGTGACCTACTTAATAATGAAGTGGTCCAATGAAGTGGTCCAATGAAGTGGTCCAATGAAGTGGTCCAATGAAGTGGTCCAATGAAGTGGTCCAATGAAGTGGTCCAATGAAGTGGTCCAATGAAGTGGTCCAATGAAGTGGTCCAATGAAGTGGTCCAATGAAGTGAATGCTAATCTGCAGGACTGTTTCCCTAACAGACTGGGGTATGTTCTGGAATAATCCGATGTCATTAAGGAGTTAATGACATCAGTCATCGGCTTCTTTAACTACGTTGACAAAATCGTCCCCACAGTCGACCGTATGTATACAAAGGGTAACCCAGCCGCGAGCTGCCCAGTGACACGAGCAGATGAGCTAAATGCCTTCAATTCTCATCCATCTACACACAATTCCCCATAATGACAAAGCAAAGACGGGTTTTTAGAATTGTTTGCACATTTTATTAAAAATAAATCTGATTTACATAAATATTCAGACCCTTTACTCAGTACTTTGGGTAAGCACCTTTGGCAGCGAATACGGCTTTGAGTCTTATTGGGTATGACGCTACAAGCTTGGCACACCTGTATTTCTAGAATGCCCTTCGAACCAATTAGAACCAAGTATTCAACAACTCTGTGGTATTAGAGTTAAATATAACTCTACTAGATTACTGCCTGGTCTCCATCCTGGTACTTCTAAAAGCCTGGTTTCTACCACAGCCTTCTGGATTTGTGACAACTTCCTCTTTTTTTGATTTGGGAACAAATGAAAACGTGGCTCAGACTAGCCCGTGGATTGATGTTTCGGCGTTCGACTAGCCACGTGCAACATGGGCGGACGAACAATATCCACCATCGTTGTACGGTTGAAGCCAGAGCTGGAACGTGAAGAACTGAAGCTAGTTCGCTTTAGAAAACCCTGAGTAGATGTAACTTGCTACGTAACTAAGATGCCCATCTGGTGTTGCAGCAGAGCTTGTAGTTGTGAATTATCTAATTTTTAAAATGGTATAATGTTAATTTGATTAATTTCTTCTAAAATGAAGTGATCGTGACCCTTGACCCTGCTATGTGTTCGTCGCCACAGGTAGCCCGTTCTCGGTGAAGGTGACCGGTGAGGGCCGTATCAGAGAGAGCATCACCAGGAGACAGAAGGCTGCTTCCATAGCCACTGTCGGTAGTGTCTGTGACCTCAACCTCAAGATACCAGGTAAGAACACCTATAGAATGTATTATCAACCTGTGTATGTATTTATATATATATATTTTTTTATTTTTATTTATTTATATATATTACCAGCCTGTGTATAACCTATATATATATATATATATTACAAGCCTGTATATAACACACATAATAAATTACCACCCTGAAATGTTTTAATATTGAAAGTTGGGGGTATTAGCAGTTTTATGTAACCTTTCACACTGAATTGTTTAGTTATAACAGGCCTTTAATTTGTTACATTCACTGACCGGCAAGATATATTTTATATTAAACAATTTCAGTGACATTTGGTCCACAAGTTATTCATTTCTTATGTTCGGACCAGTTTGCTAGTCGCCCCGCCCCTCTGTACGTTCGCCCCGCCCCTCTGTACCTTCGCCCCGGCCCTCTGTACCTTCGCCCCTCAATTGACTCTGGGAAGAGTATTCGATTCAGGTATGAATGAGTACAGATGTGTGCCGAAAGTACGTTTCTGAAATGGGGCATTCTATCTGGGGGGCCATAGATTGGAATTTGACAGACATATATTTTTCCATCTATTGATGTTGAGACAAGTATTCTTTGTAATTTTAAAGGTTTAAATTAACATAATTTGCAAAGCTGATTTAAGTTTACTGTGTATGTTGACGACAAAGCTTGTTGGCTGTTCAGCCTCATGCCGAGGTAGCAAGGACTTTGTCCAAAGTTTGTCTGCTATAACTGAAACCACATGGACAGAAATATTAGGGTATGTCTACAAGTACACACACTACTTCTAATCTCCCCATAGTACAGTAGAAAGAAACGTCTCTTGTGGAGTTTATTTCTGAAACACACAGACCTCTGGGAAACCGTGTCTTGTTCAGAAGACGTGTCACTTGGCAGCCAAGTTAGAACAGCTCATCGAGTGCCTGCCAGCTCCCTCTGTTCCCTCTCTAATTGTGGCTCTGAGGCCACACGCCCATCCATGTTTGTATAGGCCATGCCGATGGAGGGTTGGCCAACGCTGTAGAATGAGTATTGGACTGTAGAGGATTTACTGTTGGCTATACCAAGGAAGTACGATGGGCTGGATGAGGCCCGTTCACTGGAGCGGTGTGCTGATGTCATACTCTGGGTGTGGACTGAACCAACAGTGTTATTTTGGGGTGGGGGGTTACTGGGTTCCCTGTACTACTGATGTCCCTATTCTACATGGGTTCTGAGGTTTCTTTATCCTACTTTGCTATTTCATCTACTTTTGTATTTCCTGTTTTCCTGTTGCCATTTCCTGTACCCGGGCCTCTCTCTTTCCAGCCCTGATTTCTCTATCCCTATCCCTGTTTCTCCCTATCCCTGTTTCTCCCTCTCCCTGTTTCTCCCTCTCCCTGTTTCTCCCTCTCCCTGTTTCTCTCTCCCTGTTTCTCTCTCCCTGTTTCTCTCTCCCTGTTTCTCTCTCCCTGTTTCTCTCTCCCTGTTTCTCTCTCCCTGTTTCTCTCTCCCTGTTTCTCTCTCCCTGTTTCTCTCTCCCTGTTTCTCTCTCCCTGTTTCTCTCTCCCTGTTTCTCTCTCTCCCTGTTTCTCTCTCCCTGTTTCTCTCTCCCTGTTTCTCTCTCCTGTTTCTCTCTCCCTGTTTCTCTCTCCTGTTTCTCTCTCTCCTGTTTCTCTCTCTCTCTTTCTCTCTCTGTTTCTCTCTCTCCCTGTTTCTCTCTCTCCCTGTTTCTCTCTCTCCCTGTTTCTCCCTCCCTGTTTCTCCCTCCCTGTTTCTCCCTGTCCGTCTCTCCCTGTCTCTCCCTGTCTCTCCCTGTTTCTCTCTCTCCCTCTCTCTCCCTGTTTCTCTCTCTCCCTCTCTCTCCCTGTTTCTCTCTCTCTCTCCCTCTCTCTCTCTCCCTGTTTCTCTCTCTCTCTCCCTCTCTCTCTCTCCCTGTTTCTCTCTCTCTCTCCCTCTCTCTCTCTCCCTGTTTCTCTCTCTCTCTCCCTCTCTCTCCCTGTTTCTCTCCTCTCTCTCTCTCCCTGTTTCCTCTCTCTCTCTCTCCCTGTTTCTCTCTCTCTCTCTCTCTCTCTCCCTGTTTCTCTCTCTCTCTCTCTCTCTCTCTCTCTCTCTCTCTCTCTCTCTCTCTCTCTCTCTCTCTCTCTCCCTGTTTCTCTCTCTCTCCTCCCCCTGTTTCTCTCTCTCTCTCCTCTCTCTCCTGTTTCTCTCTCTCTCTCTCCCTCTCTCTCTCTCTCTCTCTCTCCCTCTCTCTCTCTCTCTCTCTCTCTCTCTCTCCCCTCTCTCTCTCTCTCTCTCTCCCTCTCTCTCTCTCTCTCTCTCTCTCTCTCTCTCTCTCTCTCCTCTCTCTCTCTCTCTCTCCTCTCTCTCTCCCTGTGTCTCTCTGTCTCTCTCTCTCTCTCTCTTATAGTGACGTGGTTCCTTCTGGCTCTATCCCAGGAAATCCTCTATGGTGTATCTCCTATATGTCGCTCCCACTGCTCTGTGTGGCTGGGGAGCCGTGGAGGGTCCCATGGGTCCCCTAGAGGCAGGGTGGTGTCCAGGCTGTCTGGTCTGGTACTGGGCAGGGCCCCGGGCATGTGGAGGACCTCTGGTGTTACCCTGGTTCTAGGCAGGGACTCAACTGCTTCTTCCTTGGTACGGTGCAGGGCGGTGGGCATGTGGAGCGCTGCTACCCCCCTGGCGAGGCCCACAGGGCTGGAGGGTGCGTTGATAGCATTGGGCTTTCGGATGGCGAGGTTGGCAGCATGAACGCACTCCATCACAGCATGTCACAAGTGTGTGTGTGCTCGTGCCTTCACATGCACCAAGAGTCTTGAAGATTATTCCGTTGTATGTAAAGATGCATGTTTTGGTTTCTTTTATGTTCTGCTTTTAAAAGTTAAATATCAACATTACCCGACTTTCTGGAGGGAGGAGAGGGACTGAGAGAAACTGGGAGACTCTCCTGCTCTTTCTGCTGTGGACTAACATCTCCCTGCTCTGCCCCCCTCCCTTCTCTGCCCCTCTCCCTCCCCCTGTCAGAGATCGACATCCATGACGTGTCAGCCCAGGTAACCAGTCCCTCTGGCGCCACAGAGAAGGCAGACATGGAGGCGGTGGGGCCCAGCACCTACTGCGTACGCTTCGTTCCCCATGAGATGGGAATTCACACGGTGGATGTGAAATACAGGGACCAGCACATTCCAGGGAGCCCCTTCCAGTTCACTGTGGGGCCCCTGGGAGAGGGAGGGGCTGGAAAGGTCAGGGCTGGTGGACCAGGCCTGGAGAAGGCCGAGTGTGGAGAACCAGGTAGAGCCATCTGTTGATATATCTCCATCTGTCTCCCAGATCCCTCTATATACCTTCATCACATCTCTCTCCATATGGGGGAAAATGTTACACTCTATAATATTTATACGGGTCTCCTCCTCCTCCAAGCTGAGTTCAGTATCTGGACACGGGAGGCTGGTGCCGGTGGTCTGTCCGTCGCTGTAGAGGGGCCCAGCAGAGCTGAGATCTCCTTTGAAGACAGGAAGGATGGATCCTGTGAGGTGTCCTACGTAGCTCAGGAGCCTGGTAGGGACACGGCACCTGGTCACTTGTGTCAACTATCTGTCCAACATATAGTTTAAAATGTTCAAATCTATTTTTGTATGCTCAATGTTTTACTGCATGTCTGAAGGTTGGATGGGTCTGCTTGGTCAAGGTAACGGTGTACCTGGCTGTGAACCTGTGCTTGCGTTTTAAATAGGCATTTTGGATATGTGAATAAATACTGTTTTTATAGTATGTGAATTTAAAATTGAGAATGCTTTAAATGCCAGGATGTTATACTCCTTTCAGCTTTTCATGTAGTAGAATTCACTGCACGCTATTGAGGAAGAGAATCGTCTATAGAGACCCACGTGTGTCTGACAACATTCGCAGAATACAAATCTGTTCAGTCTCCTGACAACTGTCTTGGTGTGTTTGGACCATGTTAGTTTGTTGGTGATGTGGAACTTGAAGCTCTCGACCTGCTCTACTTCAGCCCCGTCGATGAGAATGGGGGGCCTGTTCGGTCCTCCTTATCCTGTAGTCCACAATCATCTCCTTTGTCTTGATCACGTTGAATGAGGTTGTTGTCCTGGCACCACACACGGGCCAGGTCTCTGACCTCTCTCTGATTTCAGACAGACGCGGTCTGTACAGTACCAGAATGATTTGTCAACACACACATCTTTCTCCACAGGTGACTACGAGGTGTCTGTGAAGTTCAACGAGGAGCACATCCCAGACAGCCCGTACCTTGTGCCTGTCGTGGCGCCTACGGACGACGCCCGGCGTCTCACTGTTGCTAGTCTTCAGGTGAGACACAAGGAAACACCCCCACACCTGCACCATGTCCGCAGCTATTTTAGTTAAGTGTTTAACACGGATTCATTAGTGAGATCCACATCTTTCAACATTACCACACTTCCCTTGTACTCTTTATCTAACAGTGGAACTAGAATTGTTACATCACCTTTAAAATAGATGAAATAGAGATTATAAGGTAGTGGTCAGCCCGTCGACTGTAATATATTCCGGAGTCGCCTCCCTACCACTGAGGAAGTACAGTTCCCGCTCAGCCCAGTCAAAACTGTTCGCTGCTCTGGCCCCCCAATGGTGGAACAAACTCCCTCACGACGCCAGGACAGCGGAGTCAATCACCACCTTCCGGAGACACCTGAAACCCCACCTCTTTAAGGAATACCTAGGATAGGATAAAGTAATCCTTCTCACCCCCCCCCCCCCCCCCTTAAAAGATTTAGATGCACTATTGTAAAGTGGCTGTTCCACTGGATGTCTTAAGGTGAACGCACCAATTTGTAAGTCGCTCTGGATAAGAGCGTCTGCTAAATGACTTAAATGTAAATGTAATCTTCAATCTGATTGGATAACGGGTTTTAAAAAGGGGAATGACTCATCACTGTATGTTATTAAAGGTATCAGTAGTATGATCTGTGGAGGACAGATCAGCTACACTGTGTTCCAGATCTATCAGGGAGGATCTTTCTGGCTCTGCTAAGGTCTCAGCTGGGTGATAAAAGACGTATGAAATGGGTTCTCGTGACGACGATGGACTGGACCCGTTGACTCCAAATGATTAGCACTTAAACAGCTTTAAAAAAAATAAATTTAAAAAATCCAACTTCTTGTTACAGCTACCAGGTGCTCTTTATACAGACAAGGTTAAACGCATACATACCCTATGTACTCACACACAGTGTTAGAGTACACACACACACACACACACACACACACCGAGAAATCCAATATTATTTTACACTTGATTTTGATAGACGACAGTTTGGCTTACTAGGTGGGGACTATTAACTGCAGGATCTCTGTACCATCTATTGGGAACTATCCAAATGAAGTATGAGCTTAATTATGTTGTGAAATAGCTGCGGGACATCCTTCAAACTGGTGTGGGACTCTGGTGTTTCTCTTGTGTTTCAGTTAAAGGCTTTTAACAGCATCAGCATCATTCTGGCTCGCTGCTTGGTTGGCTAATGCAGAGAGGAAGCCCCCCCCCCCCCCCCCCCTCGGTCTGACCTGGTTTAGTCTTCTACAACCTTTCTAGTAACTAGATTTTAGTTCTATCCCCCTGTAGTTCCCTGTCCTGCCTCTGATATCCCCCCTGACCCTATAGACCTGTCCTGTCTATAGTAGACTACCTAATTGGGCTCAGGTCTACCTCTCTAGGCATTAGCTGGTCCAAGCTGAGCACAGAGCAAATACAAAGGTGGTATTCTATATTGTTATGATGCAAGTCTCCCCAGCCGAGAGGGTCAGCCTGAACAAGGTGATTTGTAGGTTCTGAACTCGGGCTGATTGTCTCCGACGTGGGGAGTACCTTGATTTTTATAAAATGGTAACCAAAGTGTTGTATACAATTTTATAATGGGCATGTATTCTTGGCTCTGAAGTGGCAATGCAAAGCCACAGCCTTGGCTGACCAATCAGACCAGCGCTGATAATTGGTTCTCCATGGGACACTCCCTCTGACTGGGTGTGTAGAGCATTTTGGGAGGGGCTTCACTAACCTGTTGATTGGCTGCCTCCAGGAGTCTGGCCTCAAGGTAAACCACCCAGCATCCTTTGCGGTACATCTGAACGGTGCCAAGGGAACCATCGACGCCAAGGCCCACTCACCCTCTGGAGCTCTGGAGGAATGTGCTGTGTCTCAGCTAGAGCAAAGTGAGGCTTCCAAGGGGACGGGCTAAATGTGTCCGCTGAGTATTCACACCCCTCAACTTTTTCCACATTTTGTTACAGCCTGAATTTGAAATGAATTAAGTTGAGTGTTGTTGACACTGGCCTGCCCATAATGTCAAAGTGGAATTTATGTTTTTAGAAATGTTTACAAATGAATTACCAACGTGAAGCTGAACTGTCTTGATTTAATAAGTAAATATTCAACCACTTTGTTATGGTAAACCTAAATAAGTTCAGGAATAAAAATGTGCTTAACAAGTCACATAATAAGTTGCATGGACTCACTCTGTGTGCAATAATAGTGTTTAACATGATTTTTGAATGACTACCTCGTCTCTGTACTCCACACAAACAATTATCTGTACAGTCCCTCAGTCGAGCAGTGAACTCAAACAGATTCAACCACAAAGACCAGGGAGGTTTTCCATTGGCTCACAAAGAAGGGCCCCTATTGGTAGATGGGTAACAATAATGAATAAAGCAGACATTGAATATCTCTTTGAGCCTTGGTGCAGTTAGTGATTCCAGTGTGTGTGTGTGTGTGTGGAGTAAGTGGAGGGGAATAGTTTCTGAAGGCTCAGTAGATGTATAACCCCTCTTGATTAAAGCGTTTATCCGTTCTGTCTCCAGATAAGTATGCTATCAGGTTCATTCCGCGTGAGAACGGGCTCCACTCCGTCGACGTCCAGTTCAATGGCAGCCACATCCCCGGGAGCCCCTTCCAGGTGCGGGTGGGAGAGCCTGGTCAGAGTGGAGACGCAGGGCTGGTCACTGCACACGGAGCTGGACTGGAGAGAGGGACCACAGGTGACCTTGTTACCACTTTACTCTAACCTTTAACACAGCCTTTCTTCCTTCTCCGAAGTTATTGGGACTGCTGCTGTTGGTGGTAGTTACCGAAAGGTTGCTGGATCGAATCCCCGAGCTGACAATGTGTCTTTCTCCCCCAGTTAACCCACTGTTCCCCGGTAGGCCGTTAATTGAAAATAAGAATTTGTTCTTAACTGACTTGCCTAGTTAAATAAAGGCTACTGTTGCTGCTACTACAGTACTTTCTCTCAGGTTGCGCTTACCGGTCTTTCATATTGGACTCAACATATGTACTGGCACCTAGACAAGATCTGACCAATTAGGGAAAAACCCCGTGCCCTAAGTATCACCTAAATGATAACTGGTGTGTATCCCCTAAACCCCAGTTCAAACTGCTCCACCCCCTAGTTATACCTCCTGCGCCTTAGAAGCCCCCTGCAGGTTAGATGACACCAGGCTTTACCTTTAATAGTCCGACCTGGATCAGGTTACCCAGTTTTATTTCTGTGTAGATCTGATCCTTTCACATGGTCAGTCAGGGGTTTCTAAGCCGTGTTTGTAATTGTCTACACACACACACCCCACACCACACACACACACACACATCCACCCACACCACACACCACACACAAACACACCCCACACCACACCCACACACACACAAACACACACCACACACACCACATCCTGGTAACACATGAATGTGTCGACATAAAAGTCAAGTTACCAACAGTGTTACTGTTTGGGTTGTAACATCCTCTGTTTCCTGTATCTAGCCCAAGTGAGGATGCAACCCAAACGGCACCCTAGTCCCTATTTAGTGCACTACTTTTGACCGGAGCCCGTGACATTGGAACAATATGAGTGATACATTCACTGATAATCTGAGAGACAGTCTGTTTTTAAACCGCCATTATTCAATGTTAAAGTTATGTCTCAAACATCAACCATTTCCTCCATTTTTAAAACTCCCATTTCTATAACAAGCATGAAACTAGGGAAGGCCTGAGGTCTGGATAACAGATGTGGGTCATGTCCCACACTGCACCCTGTTTCCTACCACAGTGTAGTGTACTACGTAGGGAATAGGGTGCCATTTGAAATGCAGACAATGGTTTTTACGAGGGCTGTAGTGCTTTGAATGGTGGTGAAGAAGAACAGGCTTATGGAGGAAACATAAATCACGTCTTTATGGTGGCCTGATCTCCCAGAATTCAGTCTGCTTGCGCACACAGAATCCTTATAGTGCACTACTTTTGACCAGGTAGTGCCTCTCATAGGGACCCATAGGGCTCTGGTCAGAAGTAGTGCACTACGTAGGGAATAGGAAAGCATTTGGGAAGCAGGTCAACTCTGTGCAGATGAGACCTGGGTTCAAATACTGTTCTGAATCTTTTCAAATAATTTAAGCTGTTGACCTGCAGAATAAAAACAATAGAATAGTCACAAATGTGCAAAGTATTTCAAATGTGTCAAATTCTACTTAATTCAGGTCTGGTATATACCATCTGTATATTCTGCCCAGGCAGCGCGCTCTCTCATGTATATGTGTATGTATATGTGTATATGTATGTATATGTATGTATATATATGTGTATATATGTGTGTATATGTGTATATGTGCATATATGTGTGTGTATATGTGCATATGTATATGTGCGTATATGTGCATATGTATATGTGCATATGTATATGTGCATATATGTGCATATGTATATGTGCATATATGTGCATATGTATATGTGCATATATGTGCATATGTATATGTGCATATATGTGCATATGTATATGTGCATATATGTGCATATATGTATATGTGCATATATGTATATGTGCATATATATATGTATATGTGCATATATGTGTATATGTATATGTATATGTATGTATATATATGTGCATGTGTACATTACTACTGTAGATCAGTGTCAGACAGAGTTATATATTTGATGTTTAGTGAGCAGACAGGTCAGAGACTGGTTTATCTGCTCTTCTGATCTCAGTACAGTACATATGTCTCTGTCACATGGCTGGTGAGGTTAAATCTAATTTCATTGGTCACATATACATGGTTAGCAGATGTTATTGGTCACATACACATGGTTAGCAGATGTTATTGGTCACATACACATGGTTAGCAGATGTTATTGGTCACATACACATGGTTAGCAGATGTTATTGGTCACATACACATGGTTAGCAGATGTTATTGGTCACATGGTTAGCAGATGTTATTGGTCACATGGTTAACAGATGTTATTGGTCACATGGTTAGCAGATGTTATTGGTCACATGGTTAGCAGATGTTATTGGTCACATGGTTAGCAGATGTTATTGGTCACATACACATGGTTAGCAGATGTTATTGGTCACATATACATGGTTAGCAGATGTTAATGCGAGTGAAGTGAAATGCTTGTGCTTCTAGGTCCGACAATGCAGTACTGTAATATAAGTAATTTAACAATTTCACAACTACCTTGTGTGTGTGTATAAGTGTAAAGGAATGAATATGTAATAAAGATGCATGAATGAGTGATGGTACAGAACTGCATAGGCAAGATATAGTAGATGGTATCGAGTACAGTATATACATATGAGATGAGAATGTAAACACAGTGGCATAGTTAAAGTGTCTAGTGATACATGTATTACATAAAGATGCAGTAGATGGTATAGAGTACAGTATATACATATGAGATGAGTAATGTAGGGTATGTAAACATAAAGTGGCATAGTTTAAAGTGACACATTTATTACATCAATTTTTCCATTATTAAAGTGGCTGGAGTTGAGTCAGTATGTTGGCAGCAGCCTCTCAATGTTAGTGGTGGCTGTTTAACAGTCTGATGGCCTTGAGATAGAAGCTGTTTTTCAGTCTCTCGGTCCCAGCTTTGATGCACCTGTACTGACCTCGCCTTCTGGATGATAGCGGGGTGAACAGGCAGTGGCTCGGGTGGTTGTTGTCCTTGATGATCTTTATGGCCTTCCTGTGACATCGGGTGGTGTAGGTGTCCTGGAGGGCAGGTAGTTTGCCCCCGGTGATGCGTTGTGCAGACCTCACTACCCTCTGGAGAGCCTTACGGTTGAGGGCGGAGTAGTTGCCGTACCAGGCGGTGATTCAGCCCGACAGGATGCTCTCGATTGTGCATCTGTTAAAGTTTGATGGTCTTAGGTGACAAGCCAAATTTCTTCAGCCTCCTGAGCCTTGTTCACCACGCTGTCTGTGTGGGTGGACCATTTCAGTTTGTCCGTGATGTGTACGCCGAGGAACTTCAAACCTTCTCCACTACACTCAATCATTGGCGTGTGGATGAGTCTGTCACATGGCTGGTGATGTTAAACCATTGGTTCAAGTAGTTCCAGATCCCAAAGGAAAGAATAATCACTGCAAATCTGGACATGGATCTACTGAACAGATGGCCTGGGACTTCCCTTAACATAAGACCACCTGAGTTCTGAAAACACCTGACGAACTTTAATTGGATCTACTGAACAGATGGCCTGGGACTTCTCTTAACATAAGACCACCTGAGTTCTGAAAACACCTGATGAACTTTAATTGTGGAGCGTAACGTCCCTTTAAATCCCTTGAACCTAACCAATACTCAAACCGCCCGCGGGCAGGTTTCTGCTTCACCCCTGTCCAAAACCTACCTCAACCCTCTCTTCCTCTGTCTTGTCTCTAGGCCAGCAGTCAGAGTTCATCATCAACAACACCAAGGCGGGCCCCGGGGCCCTGGCGGTGACGATTGAGGGCCCCTCCAAGGTCAAGATGGACTGCCAGGAGTGTTCAGAGGGATACAAGGTCCAGTACACTCCCATGGCCCCTGGGAACTACCTGGTTTCCATCAAATATGGAGGACCCAACCACATCACTGGCAGCCCCTTCAAGGCCAAAGTCACAGGTAGGTCTGCAGTAGAACCCTATTCCCTATGGAGTGCACTACTTTTATACCAGGGCCCTACGGCACCATATTCCCTATGGAGTGCACTACTTTAGACCAGGGCCCTACGGCACCATATTCCCTATGGAGTGCACTACTTTAGGCCAGGGCCCTATGGCACCATATTCCCTATGGAGTGCACTACTTTATACCAGGGCCCTATGGCACCATATTCCCTATGGAGTGCACTACTTTAGGCCAGGGCCCTATGGCACCATATTCCCTATGGAGTGCACTACTTTAGGCCCAGGGCCCTATGGCACCATATTCCCTATGGAGTGCACTACTTTAGGCCAGGGCCCTATGGCACCATATTCCCTATGGAGTGCACTACTTTAGGCCAGGGCCCTATGGCACCATATTCCCTATGGAGTGCACTACTTTAGGCCAGGGCCCTATGGCACCATATTCCCTATGGAGTGCACTACTTTTATACCAGGGCCAGGGAATAGGGTGCCTTTTCAGACCGGGTTATTGATTTGAATCAATCTCTTCCCTCCTCTCAGGTCAGCGCCTGGTGAATGTGAGTAACGCCAGTGAGACGTCCTCCCTGATGGTGGAGTCAGTAACCAAATCATCCAGTACCAACTCTCACAGCGCCCTGCCTCGTTCTGCCTCCGACGCCAGTAAGGTGGCCACCCGTGGCCCAGGCCTCAGCAAGGCCTACATGGGTCAGAGAGCCAGCTTCTCCGTCGACTGCAGCAAGGCTGGTAAAGGAGACATTTTATTACTTAGAGACTTTGGGTCCTTGAAGTTATCATTAATCCTATTATAATTATCATTAAAATTGTGTTTAATTATCATTTATTCCAGTATCATTATTGATTTGATTTATTATAATTTCTTATTATTCCAGTATATTGTTATTGTTACTCCTATTATTGTTAGTTATTAGTAGTAGTTAACATTAGTTTACTGGGAGCTAAGCTCAACCTGACAGAAACAAGATGGCAGACTTGTTTGGCTACTAGGTTTATGTTAGAATGTGGTTACTGTACTGGTTCTCTGTTAGCATTACAGATAAATCACATATGACAGTATTACTATGTGGTAGAGCATTCCAATGTTGCTTTGTACGTCTCTTCCGGGTAAAGTATGCCTTGGCTCCATCATCCATCAGTTCATCAATAAATACATCCTGTTTCCTGTAGGTAAGAACATGTTGCTGGTTGGCGTCCACGGCCCCCACATCCCCTGCGAGGAGGTATCAGTGAAACACATGGGGAACGTGCAGTATAACGTCTCCTATATCCTCAAGGAGAAGGGCGACTACATCCTGGTTGTCAAGTGGGGCGAGGATCACGTCCCCGGCTCCCCCTTCCATGTCACTGTCCCCTAGAGACCTGGGCGAAGCTCCAAATGGCACCCTTATTCCCTCTGTAGTGCACTACGTTGACCAGTACTGCATGAGGAATAGTGTACACTTTACTGTCCTCTCTTCACCTCTATGCCATCTGTCTACCAGACGGTCCTCTTCACCTCTATGCCATCTGTCTACCAGACGGTCCTCTTCACCTCTATGCCATCTGTCTACCAGACGGTCCTCTTCACCTCTATGCCATCTGTCTACCAGACGGTCCTCTTCACCTCTATCCCATCTGTCTACCAGACGGTCCTCTTCACCTCTATCCCATCTGTCTACCAGACTGCCATGGAGGGGAGGAGCCAGATATTTGTTTAAACACAAAAACCCCTTAATACACCCTATAGTTATTATTATGAATGGAACAATTTGCACTCAACAATAATATAGTTTAAAGTAAATGAATGACATTGTTATCAACTAAATATGTCAAAACAAGTTAACCGAGCCCAAGTGATTAAGTCTAGACTTAAGTTTTTTGTTTACTACTGATGGTTGTGGTGATTGTACAGCAACACTATAGATGTTATCCTATGTTTTCAGCCTAAACACCTGTGATTCAGCCATGCTGAATGCTGCACAAGATCACTACTCAACCAACCCCTAATTGTTCTGTTTCTACAAACTACTGTTTTTTTTTTTGCGTGTGTGTGGACTGGACTGAGAGTTCTGCGACTGTCTTCATGGTGGGTTAAAAAATGCGCTCTTTAAAAGCTGGAATGTTCTGGGGTTTTTGTACCGCCTTATTCAGACCTGTTCTTTATTTAGCTGTTGACCCCAAGTCTTACGTATTAATAACTATGTAATGTAGGTCGATAGGAGAAGAGATGCAACTGAACTAAATGGTAGTCTACTCTCTTAACGTTGGACTTTGTCGTAATCTGAATTGGTTTCTGTTCAGCTTTTGAATTAGCGTTTTGACCTTAATCTGTACGTCAACTCTTCTCTTACCCCAAAAAAAACCAATCCGTCTCGAGGACTTTGCCAATTCCTGTCCTTATAACCTGTATCTTCAGCAATAACTTCTGAGAATAAATATGTATTTGTACTTTCTGATGCCTGTCGTATGTTTGTTTCATCAGTGCTTGTTTTGGGATGAAAGTTAAAATGACAAAAAGCTGTTTTTTTTTTTTTGTTTTCTCACAGTATTGATTGGGTGGCATAATGTGAGAATACATGCCCAGGAATTATGTACATGTGATCATTTAAAATAAGATGGCTTACTGACACATCTCCTATTAGAGAGACTAGAACTTCCAGAGTATTCTGAACATTGACAAGATGGTAATGAGTATTAAGATGGACTGTATAAGAAACTGTTCTACGTCAACATGTTATCATACAGTACCTTCGGGGAGTATTCACATCCAGTCACTTTCTCCACAGTTTGTTGCAGCCTGAATTCGAAATGGATTGAATTGATATCGTCACTGGCCTACAATACACAATACATAATGGGGTTTTTTTCTTCAAATTTTTACAAATTTAATACAAGGTTCAAACCTGAAATGTTTTGATTCGACTATTCAACCTCTTTGTTATAGCAAGCCAAAATAAGTTGAGGTGTAAAAAATGTGCTTTACAAGTTGCATGGATTCAATTGCTGACATTTTAATCCTAGTAAAAATTCCCTGTCTCAGGTCAGTTAGGATCAACACTTTATTTTAAGAATATGAAATGTCAGAATTATTTATTTCAGCTTTTATTTATTTCATCACATTCCCAGAGGGTCAGGAGTTCACACATTCAATTAGTATTTGGTAGCATTGCCTTTAAGTTTAACTTGGGTCAAATGTTTTGGGTAGCCTTCCACTATTTCTTTCATCACATTCTCAGAGGGTCAGAAGTTTGGGTTCAAATCCCCAGGAGCCCGACGGTAGACTGGGCTCAAACCCCCAGGAGCCCGACGGTAGACTGGGCTCAAACCCCCAGGAGCCCGACGGTAGACTGGGCTCAAACCCCCAGGAGCCCGACGGTAGTTAGTCTAGTTCGTCTAGCCAGTTATCTGAACTTGTAGTAATTATGGCTAAATTACCTACCGGGCACACGGGGCATGTGCCACCCTCTGACCACAGCATACCCCCAGTTAACTTAACCCCTGACCATGAGGCCCTGGGTAAAAGTAGTGAACCATTTGGGACACTGAAACATTCAATTGAAGAGCAAAATCTGCAGAGTCAAGAAAACCAGATTTTAGTAATCTGAACAGTGCCCCCTATACACTGTGGCAAAATATGGAACCTTTTTGTCCTTGTTCCTAGGTCATCAACAGTGAAGCCCCCCCTTTACTCTAAAATCCCCATTCTAATGATATTATCGTGGGTATATCCCAAAGGGCACCCTATTCCTTATATAGTGCACAACTTTTAGACCAGGTTCCATAGAGTGCACCATCCAGGGTAGAATAGTTTGCTATTTGGGAAGGCAGAGGGTGAATGAATGGCTTCCCTGTATTTCAGATTAGAATACTTTGGGAACTGATTCAAGCTTCCTGGATGTATTTTGTTTTATAGAGATTATATTAAAACAGGAATTTAGGAACACTATGTTTTTGTTTTTCCCTTTTCATTATGAAATTAAATGATTTGCATTTTTCTTTGAACTCTTCTGGTAAGGAAACTATTTCTGTAGTTCATTGTCTCTGGGCAGATCACTACTCTTATAGACATTTTACATTTACATTTAAGTCATTTAGCAGACGCTCTTATCCAGAGCGACTTACAAATTGGTGCTTTCACCTTATGACATCCAGTGGAACAGCCACTTTACAATGGTGCATCTAGGTCTTTTAAGGGGGGAGAAGGATTACTTTATCCTATCCTAGGTATTCCTTAAAGAGGTGGGGTTTCAGGTGTCTCCGGAAGGTGGTGATTGACTCCGCTGTCCTGGCGTCGTGAGGGAGTTTGTTCCACCATTGGGGGGCCAGAGCAGCGAACAGTTTTGACTGGGCTGAGCGGGAACTGTACTTCCTCAGTGGTAGGGAGGCGAGCAGGCCAGAGGTGGATGAACGTAGTGCCCTTGTTTGGGTGTAGGGCCTGATCAGAGCCTGGAGGTACTGAGGTGCCGTTCCCCTCACAGCTCCGTAGGCAAGCACCATGGTCTTGTAGCGGATGCGAGCTTCAACTGGAAGCCAGTGGAGAGAGCGGAGGAGCGGGGTGACGTGAGAGAACTTGGGAAGGTTGAACACCAGACGGGCTGCGGCGTTCTGGATGAGTTGTAGGGGTTTAATGGCACAGGCAGGGAGCCCAGCCAACAGCGAGTTGCAGTAATCCAGACGGGAGATGACAAGTGCCTGGATTAGGACCTGCGCCGCTTCCTGTGTGAGGCAGGGTCGTACTCTGCGGATGTTGTAGAGCATGAACCTACAGGAACGGGCCACCGCCTTGATGTTATTTGAGAACGACAGGGTGTTGTCCAGGATCACGCCAAGGTTCTTAGCGCTCTGGGACGAGGACACAGTGGAGTTGTCAACCGTGATGGCGAGATCATGGAACGGGCAGTCCTTCCCCGGGAGGAAGAGCAGCTCCGTCTTGCCGAGGTTCAGCTTGAGGTGATGATCCGTCATCCACACTGATATGTCTGCCAGACATGCAGAGATGCGATTCGCCACCTGGTCGTCAGAAGGGGGAAAGGAGAAGATTAATTGTGTGTCGTCTGCATAGCAATGATAGGAGAGACCATGTGAGGTTATGACAGAGCCAAGTGACTTGGTGTATAGCGAGAATAGGAGAGGGCCTAGAACAGAGCCCTGGGGGACACCAGTGGTGAGAGCACGTGGTGAGGAGACTGATTCTCGCCACGCCACCTGGTAGGAGCGACCTGTCAGGTAGGACGCAATCCAAGCGTGGGCCGCGCCGGAGATGCCCAACTCGGAGAGGGTGGAGAGGAGGATCTGATGGTTCACAGTATCGAAGGCAGCCGATAGGTCTAGAAGGATGAGAGCAGAGGAGAGAGAGTTAGCTTTAGCAGTGCGGAGCGCCTCCGTGATACAGAGAAGAGCAGTCTCAGTTGAATGACTAGTCTTGAAACCTGACTGATTTGGATCAAGAAGGTCATTCTGAGAGAGATAGCGGGAGAGCTGGCCAAGGACGGCACGTTCAAGAGTTTTGGAGAGAAAAGAAAGAAGGGATACTGGTCTGTAGTTGTTGACATCGGAGGGATCGAGTGTAGGTTTTTTCAGAAGGGGTGCAACTCTCGCTCTCTTGAAGACGGGAGGGACGTAGCCAGCGGTCAGGGATGAGTTGATGAGCGAGGTGAGGTAAGGGAGAAGGTCACCGGAGATGGTCTGGAGAAGAGAGGAGGGGATAGGGTCAAGCGGGCAGGTTGTTGGGCGGCCGGCCGTCACAAGACGCGAGATGTCATCTGGAGAGAGAGGGGAGAAAGAGGTCAGAGCACAGGGTAGGGCAGTGTGAGCAGAACCAGCGGTGTCGTTTGACTTAGCAAACGAGGATCGGATGTCGTCGACCTTCTTTTCAAAATGGTTGACGAAGTCATCTGCAGAGAGGGAGGAGGGGGGGAGGAGGATTCAAGAGGGAGGAGAAGGTGGCAAAGAGCTTCCTAGGGTTAGAGGCAGATGCTTGGAATTTAGAGTGGTAGAAAGTGGCTTTAGCAGCAGAGACAGAGGAGGAAAATGTAGAGAGGAGGGAGTGAAAGGATGCCAGGTCCGCAGGGAGGCGAGTTTTCCTCCATTTCCGCTCTGCTGCGGAAAGACAGACGTAGTAGTACATTGTCTCTGGGCAGATCACTACTCTTATAGACAGACGTAGTAGTTCATTGTCTCTGGGCAGATCACTACTCTTATAGACAGACGTAGTAGTTCATTGTCTCTGGGCAGATCACTACTCTTATAGACGGACGTAGTAGTTCATTGTCTCTGGGCAGATCACTACTCTTATAGACGGACGTAGTAGTTCATTGTCTCTGGGCAGATCACTACTCTTATAGACGGACGTAGTAATTCATTGTCTCTGGGCAGATCACTACTCTTATAGACAGACGTAGTAGTACATTGTCTCTGGGCAGATCACTACTCTTATAGACAGACGTAGGCATCCACCGGTTTCTAGTGCTGAGCGATAAGTGCTGTTTTTGAGGTTTACATTTTTTGGGAAAACATGAAATGCTCTCTGCATTATGTGGGTTGACTGCTGTAACAATACTGAATAAAACAACATATACAAGTCCCAGGATGGTAGTGACTGTCCATCACGTATTCACATTACTTTAATACAATATTTAAGTTGTGTACATTACATTTTGTTTTATTATTTAATTCCATGTCATCTAATTTACATCTTAGTAGTAGTTCAAAGTATTAAAAGACATAATGACTGAATACCAACTCCCTCTAGATTATGTCTTCTGTCTCATATGTAGCAGGCCTAAAATTAACACAGATTGGAAAAGTAGTCACGCAATGGATTATGTCCATTGTAGTTCATTATTAAGTTTTCTGTGTTAAAACTATGTAGGACATATTATGGGACAGTAATGATGACAAAACCCTGTGAGTTTTTTTATTTTGAATTTCGTGGTCGCAACATTGAGAAGTTGCAAGTTAAAGATGTGCAAATAAATGTTACGAACTTTGTTGCACGATGTGTAAAACATTGCGCGAAGGTCGTAAACGTGCAACTTGACATTTGAATACCTTCAATGAGATTTGCGTAATTTATTTTCAGAATGATTACTAGTCCAATTTACGACTGAGTATTCTGCCTGTGAATCAAAAAAAATACACTAGCAGATTGTTCATCTGCGCTCGGAGTTCAGTCACTGTTGTCACGTTGCCAAGAGACTTTGTAAACTTGTAGGGAGGAGATTCTTTGAGCAGTTTGGGGCAGGACTCTTAACTCCTGGCCAATCAGCCAGAAGCCCAGTTTCTCAGATCCACATTAAGCCGACAGTATTCCTGGATTTATTTATTTTTTTTGCTATGGAGACTCTTGTAAAATATCAATACACAGTATGCTCCCTCAGTGAGAAAACAGTACTCTAGTACTACAGTGCTCCCTCAGTGAGAAAACAGTACTCTAGTACTACAGTTCTCCCTCACAGTGAGAAAACAGTACTCTAGTACTACAGTGCTCCCTCAGTGAGAAAACAGTACTCTAGTACTACAGTTCTCCCTCAGTGAGAAAACAGTACTCTAGTACTACAGTTCTCCCTCAGTGAGAAAACAGTACTCTAGTACTCCAGTTCTCCCTCAGTGAGAAAACAGTACTCTAGTACTACAGTATGCTCCCTCAGTGAGAAAACAGTGACTACAGTTCTCCTCAGTGAAAAACAGTACTCTAGTACTACAGTATGCTCCCTCAGTGAGAAAACAGTACAGTTCTCCCTCAGTGAGAAAACAGTACTCTAGTACTAGTACTACTAGTGAGAAAACAGTACTAGTACTAGTACAGTGCTCCCTCAGTGAGAAAACAGTACTCTAGTACTACAGTTCTCCCTCAGTGAGAAAACAGTACTCTAGTGAGAAAACAGTAGACTACAGTTCTCCCTCAGTGAGAAAACAGTACTCTAGTACTACAGTTCTCCCTCAGTGAGAAAACAGTACTCTAGTACTACAGTTCTCCCTCAGTGAGAAAACAGTGAGAAAAAAACAGTACTCTAGTACTACAGTTCTCCCTCAGTGAGAAAACAGTACTCTAGTACTACAGTTCTCCCTCAGTGAGAAAACAGTACTCTAGTACTCCAGTTCTCCCTCAGTGAGAAAACAGTACTCTAGTACTCCAGTTCTCCCTCACAGTGAGAAAACAGTACTCTAGTACTCCAGTTCTCCCACAGTGAGAAAACAGTACTCTAGTACTACAGTTCTCCCACAGTGAGAAAACAGTGAGAAAAAACAGTACTCTAGTACTCCAGTTCTCCCTCAGTGAGAAAACAGTACTCTAGTACTACAGTTCTCCCTCAGTGAGAAAACAGTACTCTAGTACTACAGTTCTCCCTCAGTGAGAAAACAGTACTCTAGTACTACAGTTCTCCCTCACAGTGAGAAAACAGTACTCTAGTACTACAGTTCTCCCTCACAGTGAGAAAACAGTACTCCAGTTCTCCCTCAGTGAGAAAACAGTACTCTAGTACTCCAGTTCTCCCTCAGTGACTAAACAGTACTCTAGTACTCCAGTTCTCCCTCACAGTGAGAAAACAGTACTCTAGTACTACAGTTCTCCCACAGTGAGAAAACAGTACTCTAGTACTCCAGTTCTCCCTCAGTGAGAAAATAGTACTCCAGTTCTCCCTCAGTGGGAAAACAGTACTCTAGTACTACAGTTCTCCCTCAGTGAGAAAACAGTACTCTAGTTCTCCCTCAGTGGGAAAACAGTTCTCCCTCAGTGGGAAAACAGTACTCTAGTACTCCAGTTCTCCCTCAGTGACTAAACAGTACCTCTAGTACTCCAGTTCTCCCTCAGTGGGAAAACAGTACCTCTAGTACTCCAGTTCTCCCTCACAGTGAGAAAACAGTACCACTAGTAGTCCAGTTCTCCCTCACAGTGAGAAAACAGTACTCTAGTACTACAGTTCTCCCTCAGTGGGGAAACAGTACTCTAGTACTACAGTTCTCCCTCAGTGAAAAAACAGTACTCTAGTACTACAGTTCTCCCTCAGTGGGAAAACAGTACTCTAGTACTCCAGTTCTCCCTCAGTGAGAAAACAGTACTCTAGTACTACAGTTCTCCCTCAGTGAGAAAACAGTACTCTAGTACTCCAGTTCTCCCTCAGTGAGAAAACAGTACTCTAGTACTCCAGTTCTCCCTCAGTGAGAAAACAGTACTCTAGTACTCCAGTTCTCCCTCAGTGAGAAAACAGTACTCTAGTACTACAGTTCTCCCTCACAGTGGGAAAACAGTACTCTAGTACTACAGTTCTCCCTCAGTGAGAAAACAGTACTCTAGTACTACAGTTCTCCCTCACAGTGGGAAAACAGTACTCTATAACTACAGTTCTCCCTCACAGTGACTAAACAGTACTCTCTCTATAACTACAGTTCTCCCTCAGTGAGAAAACAGTACTCTAGTACTACAGCGCCATCATCTTGAACAGAAGCAGAACTGCTCTGTCGCTTGCTGTGTTCGCGTTCCGTCCTGTTCTGCAGTTCTGTCAGATGGGGGCGCTGTGAGTTTGGCTAACTGGTGAAACATCCTCAACTCTCTCTTCACACTCTCACACAGATGCACCTGCCTGGAACATATTGGTCTCTGATTAGAGCGAGAGAGAGAGCTCCAAAAGGACAGGCAGAACAGTAATAACAATCTGACCATACTGAGAGAGGAGCTGCAGGAGAGACAGAGGACAGGCTGCAGGAGCAGCTAGATCACCACTCTATGGCCTGCCCTCACACAGCAGAGGAGACCAGCTCAACCAGCCAGGCTTCCCCAGCCCTGCCTGCTGCACCCCTCCTTCCCAACCCACTGACAGCGGCACCGGCACAGACCTGCCACACCCCAGCTCCAGCTCCAACACCCACTAGCCCCCCCTCTGCCCCCTCCAGTCCAGAAAATACATTGGCTGACATCATCCTGTTGATGGACTCAAATGGAAAGTGTGTTCAGGAGAGTCAACTTTTCCCTCGACACAAAAGGAGAAAGGTGTGGTGCCCAACAACGCAGAGGGCCATGGAGCTGCTTGATAAGGCCCATCTCGGGTCGCCAAGCCACATAATCATACACACCTGAAGCAACGACCTGCGTGCTCAGCAGGAGAGGGTGGCGACTTCACTACGGGGAGTGATTGAGAAGGCCTCCGCAATCTTCCCCAACTCAAGAATCGTGGTGTCAACCCTTCTACAGAGGAAGGACTTCCACCCTGCCACAATCCAAAGAATAAACGCCAGCCTCTCCCGGGACTGTGCCCTGCGACCCAATGTACACCTGGCCCCCCATCCCACCCTCGATCTGGACTGTCTCTATGACCATGTTCACCTGAACAGGGAGACAGTCCCCACCACCCCACCCTCGATCTGGACTGTCCCTATGGCCATGTTCACCTGTACAGGGAGACAGTCTCCATCCTTGCCAACACTCAAGGACGTCGATTTAAACCGCAACCCGACCTCTCCACCCAGGAACAGCGGAGCAATCTCCACCCCTCCGAGATCACCGAGACAACACCCACGACCAGCACCACCAACCTCAATGCCCACCACAGCCAGCGCAGCACAGACCACCCCAGCCCAGCTTCAGAGCTACCCAGACGAGGCCTCCCACCCCCCTGCGCCCCACCGCAGACCCACACTTGGAGGAGCCACAGCCCAGCAGGCAGAGCTATGCACTGGCTGTGAGAGGAGCAACTTGCCCAGCCCCCACCAATGAAATGAGTGACATTAAACAAATGCGGAGTCTACTATTCTCACATCTCGCTCATCATCACTCAATACCTAGGTTTACCTCCACTGTATTCACATCCTACCATACCTTTGTCTGTACATTATACCTTGAAGCTATTTTATCGCCCCCAGAAACCTCCTTTTACTCTCTGTCCCAGACGTTCTAGATGACCAATTCTTATAGCTTTTAACCACACCCTTATCCTACTCCTCCTCTGTTCCTCTGGCGATGTAGAGGTGAATCCAGGCCCTGCAGTGCCTAGCTCCACTCCTATTCCCCAGGCGCTCTCTTTTGATGACTTCTGTAACCATAATAGCCTTGGTTTCATGCATGTTAACATTAGAAGCCTCCTCCCTAAGTTTGTTTGATTCACTGCTTTAGCTCACTCTGCCAACCCTGATGTCCTAGCTGTGTCTGAATCCTGGCTTAGGAAGACCACCAAAAATTCTGAAATCTTTATCCCTAACTACATTTTCAGACAAGATAGAACAGCCAAAGGGGGCGGTGTTGCAATCTACTGCAAAGATAGCCTGCAGAGTTCTGTCCTACTATCCAGGTCTGTACCCAAACAATTTGAACTGATTGCCCCCCATCTATCTTCAGAGTTCGTACTGTTAGGTGACCTAAACTGGAACATGCTTAACACCCCAGCCATTTTACAATCTGAGCTTGATGCCTCAATCTCACACAAATTATCAATGAACCTACCAGGTACAACCCCAAATCCGTAAACACGGGCACCCTCATAGATATCATCCTAACCAACTTGCCCCCCAAATACACCTTGTTTTCAACCAAGATCTCAGCGATCACTGCCTCATTGCCTGCATCCGTAATGGGTCAGCGTTCAAACGACCTCCACTCATCACTGTCAAACGCTCCCTGAAACACTTCAGCGAGCAGGCCTTTTTAATCGACCTGGCCGGGGTATCCTGGAAGGATATTGACCTCTTCCCGTCAGTAGAGGATGCCTGGTTATTTTTTTAAATGCCTTCCTAACCATCTTAAATAAACACGCCCCATTCAAGAATTTTAGAACCAGGAACAGATATAGCCCTTGGTTCTCCCCAGACCTGACTGCCCTTAACCAACACAAAAACATCCTATGGCGTTCTGCATTAGCATCGAACAACCCCCGTGATATGCAGCTGTTCAGGGAAGCTAGAAACCATTATACACAGGCAGTTAGAAAAGCCAAGGCTAGCTTTTTCAAGCAGAAATTTGCTTCCTGCAACACAAACTCAAAAACGTTCTGGGACACTGTAAAGTCCATGGAGAATAAGAACACCTCCTCCCAGCTGCCCACTGCACTGAAGATAGGAAACACTGTCACCACCGATAAATCCACTATAATTGAGAATTTCAATAAGCATTTTTCTACGGCTGGCCATGCTTTCCACCTGGCTACCACCTGGCAACCCCTACCCCGGTCAACAGCACTGCACCCCCCACAGCAACACCAAAGCCTTCCCTATTTCTCCTTCTCCCAAATCCAGTCATCTGATGTTCTGAAAATCTGGACCCCTACAAATCAGCCAGGCTAGACAATCTGGACCCTTTCGTTCTAAAATTATCTGCTGAAATTGTTCAACCTGTTCAACCTCTCTTTCGTATCATCTGAGATTCCCAAAGATTGGAAAGCAGCTGCGGTCATCCCCCTCTTCAAAGGGGGGGACACTCTTGACCCAAACTGCTACAGACCTATATCTATCCTACCCTGCCTTTCTAAGGTCTTCGAAAGCCAAGTCAACAGATTACCGACCATTTCGAATCCCAACATACCTTCTCCGCTATGCAATCTGGTTCCAGAGCTGGTCATGGGTGCACGTCAGCCACGCTCAAGGTCCTAAACCATATCTTAACCACCATCGATAAGAAACATTACTGTGCAGCCGTATTCATTGACCTGGCCAAGGCTTTCGACTCTGTCAATCACCACATTTTTTATTTATTTTTATTTCACCTTTATTTAACCAGGTAGGCAAGTTGAGAACAAGTTCTCATTTACAATTGCGACCTGGCCAAGATAAAGCAAAGCAGTTCGACACATACAACGACACAGAGTTACACATGGAGTAAAACAAACATACAGTCAATAATACAGTATAAACAAGTCTATATACAATGTGAGCAAATGAGGAGAGAAGGGAGGTAAAGGCAAAAAAGGCCATGGTGGCAAAGTAAATACAATATAGCAAGTAAAACACTGGAATGGTAGTTTTGCAATGGAAGAATGTGCAAAGTAGAAAATAAAAATAATGGGGTGCAAAGGAGCAAAATAAATAAATGAATTAAATACAGTTGGGAAAGAGGTAGTTGTTTGGGCTAAATTATAGGTGGGCTATGTACAGGTGCAGTAATCTGTAAGATGCTCTGACAGTTGGTGCTTAAAGCTAGTGAGGGAGATAAGTGTTTCCAGTTTCAGAGATTTTTGTAGTTCGTTCCAGTCATTGGCAGCAGAGAACTGGAAGGAGAGGCGGCCAAAGAAAGAATTGGTTTTGGGGGTGACTAGAGAGCTATACCTGCTGGAGCGTGTGCTACAGGTGGGAGCTGCTATGGTGACCAGCGAGCTGAGATAAGGGGGGACTTTACCTAGCAGGGTCTTGTAGATGACATGGAGCCAGTGGGTATGGCGACGAGTATGAAGCAGCCAACAAGAGCGTACAGGTCGCAATGGTGGGTAGTATATGGGGCTTTGGTGACAAAACGGATTGCACTGTGATAGACTGCATCCAATTTGTTGAGTAGGGTATTGGAGGCTATTTTGTAAATGACATCGCCAAAGTCGAGGATTGGTAGGATGGTCAGTTTATATGGTCAGAATATGTGGACAACTACAAATATCTAGGTGTCTGGTTAGACTGTAAACTCTCCTTCCAGACTTACATCAAACATCTCCAATCCAAAGTTAAATCTAGAATTGGCTTCCTATTTCGCAACAAAGCAGCCTTCACTCATGCTGCCAAACATACCCTCGTAAAACTGACCATCCTAACAATCCTCGACTTCGGCGATGTCATTTACAAAATAGCCTCCAATACCCTACTCAACAAATTGGATTCAGTCTTTTTTCTGCCCTTATCTCACCTCATTTGCTCACATTGTATATAGACTATTATTGTGACTGTATATTTGTTTATTCCATGTGTAACTCTGTGTTTGTGTCGAACTGCTTTGCTTTATCTTGCCCAGGTCGCAATTGTAAATGAGAACTTGTTCTCAACTTGCCTACCTGGTTAAATAAAGGTGAAATAAATCAAATAAAAACATGTGATAGGCCGAGGGTCATGGATGCTCACATGTGATAGGCCGAGGGTCATGGATGCTCACGTGATAGGCCGAGGGTCATGGATGCTCACATGTGATAGGCCGAGGGTCATGGATGCTCACGTGATAGGCCGAGGGTCATGGATGCTCACGTGATAGGCCGAGGGTCATGGATGCTCACGTGATAGGCCGAGGGTCATGGATGCTCACATGTGATAGGCCGAGGGTCATGGTAAGATGAGCACAAGAACTCCAGCATCCTCACACTACATCCACCCAAGTGGCATGACATAAATACTATCTTAAATGATAAACAAATCACATTTGCGTAATAAGAGTTTACGTTAATTGAAAAATCCTATTTTAATAGTTCTTGTTGGATTGTTTGTCTCATTTTGAAGGTAAAGAAAAAAAAGTTCTGAAATCTTTTTACCTTACATGTTGGAATGTACAAGGATGGAAGTCCTCTGCTTTTGGGCTAAAGAGCAGAAACCCAGACTTCCTGAAAGACATTGATGATGTTGATATTGTAGTACTACAGGAAACATGGTGCAGAGGTGATGTTTCCACTGGCTGTCCACTAGGTTATAGGGAGATAATCATACCAACCACTAAATGAAAAGGAATCAGACAGGGCAGAGACTCGGGACAGGGCAGAGACTCGGGACAGGGCAGAGACTCGGGACAGGCCAGAGACTCGGGACAGGGCAGAGACTCGGGACAATGCTAATATGGTATAAATCTGAACTAACTCATTCAATCAAATTGATCAAAACAGGATCATTCTTTATCTGGTTAAAAATCAAAGAGGCCATCTTTACAGATAAAAACGTCTTCCTCTGTGCCACATACATTCCCCCCTCAGAGTCACCCTACTTCAATGAAGAGAGTTCCTCCATTTCCTCCACATACATTCCCCCCTCAGAGTCACCCTACTTCAATGAAGAGAGTTCCTCCATTTCCTCCACATACATTCCCCCCTCAGAGTCACCCTACTTCAATGAAGAGAGTTCCTCCATTTCCTCCACATACATTCCCCCTCAGAGTCACCCTACTTCAATGAAGAGAGTTTTTCCATTCTAGAGGGGGAAATTAGTCACTTTCAGGCCCAAGGAAACATACTGGTCTGTGGAGACCTGAATGCTACAACAGCAGAAGAACAAGATACTGTTAACAGTCATGGAGACAAACACCTACCAGGAAGCAACAACCCCCCTGCAGTTCCTGCAGCTCTGTCGAACACTGGGTCTGTTCAATGGTAGGCTGAGAGGGGACTATTTTGGTAGGTACACCTACAGCTCATCCCTTGGCAGCAGCACTGTAGACTACTTCCTCACCGACCTAAACCCAGAGTCTCTCAGAGCCTTCACAGTCAGCCCACTAACACCTCTCTCAGACCAACCCAGAGTCTCTCAGAGCCTTCACAGTCAGCCCACTAACACCTCTCTCAGAGCCTTCACAGTCAGCCCACTAACACCTCTCTCTGAGCCTTCACAGTCAGCCCACTAACACCTCTCTCAGACCACAGTAAAATCACAGTGTATCTGAGAAGAGCAGAACCCAACCATGAAGCATCACGGCCCAATAAATTACATGGTACAAAACAGGCCTATAGATGGATTGCAAACAGTACAGACATCTACCAAAAAGCAATTAGTTGCCAAAAAATACAATCGCTCCTGGACAACTTTTTAGCCTTAACATTCTCCTTCAGCAATGAAGGTGTACATTTGGCCGTTTGAAATATAAACTTTATATTTGACAAATTAGCCTCCTTGGCTAATCTAAAGAGGCACAAGAGCAAACCAGAAATAACAGAAAATGAAAAATGATTTGATAATCATTGCAAAAATCTAAGAAAGTAATTGAGAAATATATCTAATCAAAAACACAGAGAACCAGACATCAAAAATGTACGCCTTCAGTATGGGGAAACACTGAAGCAATACAAACACACCCTGAGAACAGTGTGGGGAAACACTGAAGCAATACAAACACACCCTGAGAACAGTATGGGGAGAACAGTATGGGGGAAACTGAAGCAATACAAACACACCCTGAGAACAGTATGGGGAAACACTGAAGCAATACAAACACACCCTGAGAACAGTATGGGGAAACACTGAAGCAATACAAACACACCCTGAGAACAGTATGGGGAAACACTGAAACAGCAATACAAACAAACACCCTGAGAACAGTATGGGGAAACACTGAAGCAATACAAACACACCCTGAGAACAGTATGGGGAAACACTGAAGCAATACAAACACACCCTGAGAACAGTATGGGGAAACACTGAAGCAATACAAACACACCCACTGAAGCAATACAAACACACCCTGAGAACAGTATGGGGAAACACTGAAGCAATACAAACACACCCTGAGAACAGTATGGGGAAACACTGAAGCAATACAAACACACCCTGAGAACAGTATGGGGAAACACTGAAGCAATACAAACACACCCTGAGAACAGTATGGGGAAACACTGAAGCAATACAAACACACCCTGAGAACAGTATGGGGAGACACTGAAGCAATACAAACACACCCTGAGAACAGTATGGGGAAACACTGAAGCAATACAAACACACCCTGAGAACAGTATGGGGAAACACTGAAGCAATACAAACACACCCTGAGAACAGTATGGGGAAACACTGCAGCAATACAAACACACCCTGAGAACAGTATGGGGAGACACTGAAGCAATACAAACACACCCTGAGAACAGTATGGTGAAACACTGAAGCAATACAAACACACCCTGAGAACAGTATGGGGAAACACTGAAGCAATACAAACACACCCTGAGAACAGTATGGTGAAACACTGAAGCAATACAAACACACCCTGAGAACAGTATGGGGAAACACTGAAGCAATACAAACACACCCTGAGAACAGTATGGTGAAACACTGAAGCAATACAAACACACCCTGAGAACAGTATGGTGAAACACTGAAGCAATACAAACACACCCTGAGAACAGTATGGGGAAACACTGAAGCAATACAAACACACCCTGAGAACAGTATGGGGAAACACTGAAGCAATACAAACACACCCTGAGAACAGTATGGGGAAACACTGAAGCAATACAAACACACAAACCTGAGAACAGTATGAGGGAAACACTGAAGCAATACAAACACACCCTGAGAACAGTATGGGGAAACACTGAAGCAATACAAACACACCCTGAGAACAGTATGGGGAAACACTGAAGCAATACAAACACACCCTGAGAACAGTATGGGGAAACACTGAAGCAATACAAACACACCTGAAGAACAAAGAAGGAACAGCACATTAGAAATCAGCTGGATGGAATTGAGGAATCCATAGAATCAAACCACTTCTGGGAGAATTGGAATAACTTAAACAAACCTCATCATGAGGAATTGGCTTTCCAAAATGGGGATATGTGGAGAAATCACGTTGAAAAACTCCACAGCAATATAACAAAGAGCCCAGAACAAAAAGATATACAAGAAAAATTACAAATGCTTGAATCAGCACTAAAAGAATCCAGGATCAGAATCCTGTGGATACCCCAAATGCAGAAGAAGAATTATTGGAAAAACTATGCACTCTCCAACCCAAAAAGGCCTGTGGTGCTGATGGTATTTTAAATGAAATGATCAAATATACAGACCACAAATTCAAATTGGCTATACTCAAACTCTTCAACATTATCCTCACTGCAGGTATTTCCCCCGATATTTGGAACCAGGGATTGATCACACCAATCTATAAAAAAACGGAGACAAATTTGACCCAAATAATTAGAGGGATTTGCGTTAACAGCAACTTTGGGGGAAATTCTCTACAGTATCATAAATAGCAGACTACATTTCCTTGACAACATCGTGAGCAGAAGCCAGATTGGATTTCTAAACCATTGTTGTACAACAGACCACATTCACACCCTCCACACTCTAATTGACAAACAAGTCAACCAAAACAAAGGCAAAATCTACTCGTGTTTTGTAGATTTCAAGAAAGCACTTGATTCAATTTGGCACAAAAGTATTTTTTATAAACTAATAGAAAGTGGTATTGGAGGGAAAACATATGATTTTATTAAATCAATGTACATTAAAAACAAATGTGCGGTTAAAATTGGCAACAAGCAAACACACTTCTTTTCTCAGGGACGGGGAGTGAAACAGGGCTGCCCAATAAGTCCAACACTATTTAACTACATTAATGAATTGGCAAAAACATTAGAAGAATCGGCAGCACCTGGTATCACCCTACACAACACTGAAATCAAGTGTCTGCTGTACGCAGATGACCTGGTGCTGCTGTCTCCCACTAAAGAGGGGTTACAACAGCACCTAGATCGTCTTCACAGGTTCTGTCAGACCTGCTTTGACTTGTCTATGTGTGTGTGTGTGTGTGTGTGAAACTTAATAAACAGAGTTAAAAAATTTTTTTAGAAAAAGGCCCGGAAATCAGGATGACAAATATAAATTCTATTTGTACACAATTCTATAAAAACACACCAAAAACGACACATATCTAGGACTAAATATCAGCAACACAGGTAGCTTTCACCTGGCTGTGAATGAGCTGAGAGACAAGGCAAGAAGAGCATTCTATGCCATTAAAAGGAACATTAGAATCTGGCTCAAAATGTTCCAATCAGTTCTAGAACCAATTGCTCTATATGGCAGTGAATTATGGGGGTCCAATCTCTAATAATGAATTTACCAAATGGGACAAACATCCAATCGAAATACTGCATGCAGAGTTTTGCAAGACTGTATCGCAAGTGCAAAGAAAAACTCAAAATAACGCATGTAGAGCAGAATTGGGCCAATAACCCCTCCTCATTCTAATAGAAAAAAGAGCCATCAAATTTTACAACCATCTAAAAACAAGTGACCCCAAAACATTCCATCACACAGCTCTACAATGTCAAGAGATGAAACAAGAGAAGAGTCCCCTCAGCCAGCTGGTTCTGAGGCTCAGTTCACTAACCCAAACCAACCCCATAGAGCCTCAGGACAGCACTCAGCCAGCTGGTTCTGAGGCTCAGTTCACTAACCCAAACCAACCCCATAGAGCCTCAGGACAGCACTCAGCCAGCTGGTTCTGAGGCTCAGTTCACCAACCCAAACCAACCCCATAGAGCCTCAGGACAGCACTCAGAAAATCTGGCCCAACCAAATCATCACAAAACAAAAATATATCACCTATTGGAAAGACTACAAAAAAATCTAAGTAAACTTCAATGCTATTTGTCTCTAAACAGACAGTACATGGTGGCAGACTATCTGACCACTGTGACTGATAGAAAACTGAGCACTGACTAGGTACAGACTCAGTGAGCCCAGTCTGGCTGTAGAGACCGGTTGTCACAGACAAACCTGGCTGCCCAGAGAGGACAGTCTGGCTGTAGAGACCAGTCGTCACAGACAAACCTGGCTGCCCAGAGAGGACAGTCTGGCTGTAGAGACCGGTCGTCACAGACAAACCCAGAGAGGACAGTCTGCCTGTAGAGACCGGTCGTCACAGACAAACCTGGCTGCCCAGAGAGGACAGTCTGGCTATAGAGACCGGTCGTCACAGACAAACCTGGCTGCCCAGAGAGGACAGTCTGGCTATAGAGACCGGTCATCACAGACAAACCCAGAGAGGACAGTCTGGCTATAGAGACCGGTCATCACAGACAAACCCAGAGAGGACAGTCTGGCTATAGAGACCGGTCGTCACAGACAAACCCAGAGAGGACAGTCTGGCTATAGAGACCGGTCGTCACAGACAAACCTGGCTGCCCAGAGAGGACAGTCTGGCTATAGAGACCGGTCGTCACAGACAAACCTGGCTGCCCAGTGAGGACAGTCTGGCTATAGAGACCGGTCGTCACAGACAAACCTGGCTGCCCGTAGAGGACAGGCTGTGCTCACTCTGCTCCAGGGGAGAGGAAGAGACAGAGCTGCATTTCCTATTATTACTGTGACAAATACTCAGACCTAAGAGAGTATTTCTTTTCCAAAATTATAATTCAATACAAAGAATTTGAAACTATAAAAGATGAAGAAAAAATCAAATATTTATTGGGTGAAAAGACAAAATGTGTAGTTTTGGCAGCCGAATATGTGTCCTGCCACAACCTGAGGGACAACCAGTGAAAAGTGTAATGTATTGTCGATAATATTTCCCATCTCGTTTTATTTTGTCTTTCATACCAGGTCATGTGTCTTCTCAGTCATGTTGACACTGGTCTACTACCAGGTCATGTGTCTTCTCAGTCATGTTGACACTGGTCTACTACCTGGTCATGTGTCTTCTCAGTCATGTTGACACTGGTCCACTACCAGGTCATGTGTCGTCTCAGTCATGTTGACACTGGTCCACTACCAGGTCATGTGTCTTCTCAGTCATGTTGACACTGGTCCACTACCAGGTCATGTGTCTTCTCAGTCATGTTGACACTGGTCTACTACCAGGTCATGTGTCTTCTCAGTCATGTTGACACTGGTCTACTACCAGGTCATGTGTCTTCTCAGTCATGTTGACACTGGTCTACTACCAGGTCATGTCATGTCTTCATCTTCTCAGTCATGTTGACACTGGTCTACTACCAGGTCATGTGTCTTCTCAGTCATGTTGACACTGGTCTACTACCAGGTCATGTGTCTTCTCAGTCATGTCACTGGTCTACTACCAGGTCATGTGTCTTCTCAGTCATGTTGACACTGGTCTACTACCAGGTCATGTGTCTTCTCAGTCATGTTGACACTGGTCTACTACCAGGTCATGTGTCTTCTTCAGTCATGTTGACACTGGTCTACTACCAGGTCATGTGTCTTCTCAGTCATGTTGACACTGGTCTACTTCCAGGTCATGGTCATGTCTTTGACACTGGTCTCAGGTCATGTGTCTTCATGTTGACACTGGTCTACTACCAGGTCATGTCATGTCTTCTCAGTCATGTTGACACTGGTCTACTACCAGGTCATGTGTCTTCTGTTGACACTGGTCCACTAGGTCATGTATCTTCTCAGTCATGTTGACACTGGTCCACTACCAGGTCATGTGTCTTCTCAGTCATGTTGACACTGGTCCACTACCAGGTCATGTGTCTTCTCAGTCATGTTGACACTGGTCCACTGGTCATGTGTCTTCTCAGTCATGTTGACACTGGTCCACTACCAGGTCATGTGTCTTCTCAGTCATGTTGACACTGGTCCACTGGTCATGTGTCTTCTCAGTCATGTTGACACTGGTCCACTACCAGGTCATGTGTCTTCTCAGTCATGTTGACACTGGTCCACTACCAGGTCATGTGTCTTCTCAGTCATACCTGGTCCACTACCAGGTCATGTGTCTTCTCAGTCATGTTGACACTGGTCTACTACCAGGTCATGTGTCTTCTCAGTCATGTTGACACTGGTCTACTACCTGGTCATGTGTCTTCTCAGTCATGTTGACACTGGTCTACTACCTGGTCATGTGTCTTCTCAGTCATGTTGACACTGGTCTACTACCAGGTCATGTGTCTTCTCAGTCATGTTGACACTGGTCTACTACTACAGGTCTTCTCATCATGTGTGGTCTTCTCATGTGTCTTCTCATGTTGACACTGGTCTACTACCAGGTCATGTGTCTTTCAGTCATGTTGACACTGGTCTACTACCAGGTCATGTGTCTTCTCAGTCATGTTGACACTGGTCTACTACCAGGTCATGTGTCTTCTCAGTCATGTTGACACTGGTCTACTACCAGGTCATGTGTCTTCTCAGTCATGTTGACACTGGTCTACTACCAGGTCATGTGTCATGTTGACACTGGTCTACTACCAGGTCATGTCATGTTGACACTGGTCTACTACCAGGTCATGTGTCTTCTCAGTCATGTTGACACTGGTCTACTACCAGGTCATGTGTCTTCTCAGTCATGTTGACACTGGTCTACTACCAGGTCATGTGTCTTCTCAGTCATGTTGACACTGGTCTACTACCAGGTCATGTGTCTTCTCAGTCATGTTGACACTGGTCTACTACCTGGTCATGTGTCTTCTCAGTCATGTTGACACTGGTCTACTACCTGGTCATGGTCATGTGTGGTCTACTACTCATGTGTCTTCTCAGTCATGTTGACACTGGTCTACTACCAGGTCATGTGTCTTCTCAGTCATGTCATGTTGGTCATGTGTCTTCTGGTCCACTACCAGGTCATGTGTCTTCTCAGTCATGTTGACACTGGTCTACTACCAGGTCATGTGTCTTCTCAGTCATGTTGACACTGGTCTACTACCAGGTCATGTGTCTTCTCAGTCATGTTGACACTGGTCTACTACCTGGTCATGTGTCTTCTCAGTCATGTTGACACTGGTCTACTACCAGGTCATGTGTCTTCTCAGTCATGTTGACACTGGTCTACTACCAGGTCATGTGTCTTCTACTAGTCATGTTGAGTCATGTGGTCTACTACCAGGTCATGTCTTCTCAGTCATGTTGACACTGGTCTACTACCAGGTCATGTGTCTTCTCATGTTGACACTTCTACTACCAGGTCATGTGTCTTCTCAGTCATGTTGACACTGGTCTACTTTAATGTATTGTTGTTCTGTCATATTGTCTTCTCAGTCATGTTGACATTGGTCTTACTATTATTGTTATTATCATTATATTATTATTGATTACTGGTCTTATTACCATTGCTTTAATGTATTATTGTTCTGATTATTATATTATTATTGTATTTGTTATTAATATTAATTATTATGTTATTATTACTACTATTATTATTATTATTATTATTATTATTATTACTATTATTATTACTATTATTATTATTATTATTATTATTATTATTATTATTATTATTATTACTATTATATTATTATTATTATTATTATTATTATTATTATTATTACTATTATTATTATTATTATTATTATTATTATTTATTATTATTATTATTATTATTATTACTATTATTATTATTATTATTATTATTATTATTATTATTACTATTATTATTATTATTATATTATTACTATTATTATTATTATTATTATTACTATTATTATTATTATTATTATTATTATTTATTATTATTATTTACTATTATTATTATTATTATTATTATTATTATTATTATTATTACTATTATTATTATTACTATTATTACTATTATTATTATTATTATTATTATTATTACTATTATTATTATTATTATTATTATTATTATATTATTATTATTATTATTATTATTATTATTATTATTACTATTATTATTATTATTATTATTATTATTACTATTATTATTATTATTATTACTATTATATATTATAGAAATATTTTATTATATAAATATATTGATATTATTATTATTACTATTTTATTATTATTATATTATTATCACCATTTGATCAATGTTCTTTATATATAATAAAATATTTTATATATAAATATATTGATATAATTTTTATTTGTATTAATTGAATTGAAATTGAGAGAGCCACAGAGAGAGAGAGAGTGAGAACAATTCCCAAACCTTCCATAATAAAGCCATCACCAGCAGAGAGATTAACCTGGAGAAGAGTCCCCTAAACAAGCTGGTCCTGGGGCTCTGTTCACAAACAGAAACAGACCCCACAGAGACCCAGGATAGCAACACAATTAGACACAACCAAATCATGAGAAAACAAACATTTAATTACTTGACACATTGGAAAGAATTAACAAAAAAACTGTGCAAACTAGAATGCTATTTGGCCCTAAACAGAGAGTACACAGCGACAGAATACCTGACCACTGTAACTGACCCAAAATTAAGGAAAGCTTTGACTATGTACAGACTCAGTGAGCATTGCCTTGCTATCGCGAAAGGCCGCCGTAGGAAGATCTGACTCTCAAGAGAAGACAGGCTATGTGCACACTGCCCACAAAAGGAGGTGGAAACTGAGCTGCACTTCCTAACCTCCTGCCAAATGTATGACCATATTAGAGACACACATTTCCCTTAGATTACACAGATCCACAAAGAATTCGAAAACTAACCCAATTTGGATAAACTCCCATATCTACTGGGTGAAATACCACAGTGTGACATCACAGCAGCAATATTTGTGACCTGTTGCCACAAGAAAAGGGCAACCAGTGAAGAACAAACACCACTGTAAATACAACACATATTTATGTTAATTTTCCCTTTTGTATTTTAACTACTTGCATATTGTTATGACATTTGAAATGTTTTTATTATTTTGGAGCTTTTGTAAGTGTAGTGTTTAATGTACATGTTTTATAGTTTATTTCACTTTTGTTTATCTATTTCACTTGCTTTGGCAATGTAAACATATGTTTCCCATGGCAATAAAGCCCCTTAAATTGAAATTGAATTGAGAGAGAGAGGTCAAACTGCTCTTTCAGTCAGTCTCACCACTCTGAAGCCAGCCACCCACTACAGGACAATCTAGAACAGTAGAACCAACCAACCAGTGCAGGAATAGCCTGTTCTCCAGACTGTCTAGAACAGTACCGGGCATTCTAGAACAGTACCGGGCATTCTAGAACAGTCCGGGCATTCTAGAACAGTACTGGGCATTCTAGAACAGTACCGGGCATTCTAGAACAGTACTGGGAATTTTAGAACAGTACTGGGCATTCTAGAACAGTACTGGGCATTCTAGAACAGTACTGGGCATTTTAGAACAGTACTGGGCATTTTAGAACAGTACTGGGCATTCTAGAACAGTACTGGGCATTCTAGAACAGTACTGGGCATTCTAGAACAGTAAAGGGCATTCTAGAACCGCAGACCTGAGGATGAGAAACCTCCTGACCACCCAGAACCAGAACTGTTACCGGAAGTAGATTATGAAGGAGTGTTACACCCGCCTGGCAGAGCCATCAACGACGAGACTTCCCCACCAGCTTTGTCCCTCGCAGGGCCAAGGAGCAGCTAGGGCTGGGGCTCTCTAAACTCCCCCTGTCCACCAACAAGACTGTCCTGCCTCCTGTGTTCTCCACCCTGGAGAGGAGGAGAGCTGCCTCCTGTGTTCTCCACCCTGGAGAGGAGGAGAGCTGCCTCCTGTGTTATCCACCCTGGAGAGGAGGAGAGCTGCCTCCTGTGTTCTCCACCCTGGAGAGGAGGAGAGCTGCCTCCTGTGTTATCCACCCTGGAGAGGAGGAGAGCTGCCTCCTGTGTTCTCCACCCTGGAGAGGAGGAGAGCTGCCTCCTGTGTTCTCCACCCTGGAGAGGAGGAGAGCTGCCTCCTGTGTTCTCCACCCTGGAGAGGAGGAGAGCTGCCTCCTGTGTTCTCCACCCTGGAGAGGAGGAGAGTTGCCTCCTGTGTTCTCCACCCTGGAGAGGAGGAGAGCTGCCTCCTGTGTTCTCCACCCTGGAGAGGAGGAGAGCTGCCTCCTGTGTTCTCACCCTGGAGAGGAGGAGAGCTGCCTCCTGTGTTCTCCACCCTGGAGAGGAGGAGAGTTGCCTCCTGTGTTCTCCACCCTGGAGAGGAGGAGAGTTGCCTCCTGTGTTCTCCACCCTGGAGAGGAGAGAGGCTGCCTCCTGTGTTCTCCACCCTGGAGAGGAGGAGAGCTGCCTCCTGTGTTCTCCACCCTGGAGAGGAGGAGAGCTGCCTCCTGTGTTCTCCACCCTGGAGAGGAGGAGAGCTGCCTCCTGTGTTATCCACCCTGGAGAGGAGGAGAGCTGCCTCCTGTGTTCTTCACCCTGGAGAGGAGGAGAGCTGCCTCCTGTGTTATCCACCCTGGAGAGGAGGAGAGCTGCCTCCTGTGTTATCCACCCTGGAGAGGAGGAGAGTTGCCTCCTGTGTTATCCACCCTGGAGAGGAGGAGAGCTGCCTCCTGTGTTCTCCACCCTGGAGAGGAGGAGAGCTGCCTCCTGTGTTCTCCACCCTGGAGAGGAGAGAGGCTGCGGTGCCCAGGGACAGGTGAGTGAATAAATTAATGAATATATTTGACAGATTTGAAATACATCCGTTTGAGTACAACACTTGATCCTGCTAACGACACCTAAATGTGTGGTGACCTAAATCATAGGAGACTACGTCACCTTGAGCTTAATGAGGAGAAGGAAATAAACTTTTAAGATGGGCCAGTTTCCCAAACACATGCTCAGAAATGTTTTAGAAAAATATACAGTACAATTTCATATAAAAAAAATGATTGAGGATTAAAAACACATTCAAATCTAGTGCCATGGTGGTCCTTGTTACCCTGTCCCAGGTCCTGGGATGTTAGTGTCTTCATGGGACGTTAGTGTCTTCGTGGGACGTTAGAGTCTTCGTGGGACGTTAGTGTCTTCGTGGGACGTTAGTGTCTTCGTGGGACGTTAGTGTCTTCGTGGGACGTTAGAGTCTTCGTGGGACGTTAGTGTCTTCGTGGGACGTTAGAGTCTTCGTGGGACGTTAGTGTCTTCGTGGGACGTTAGAGTCTTCGTGGGACGTTAGTGTCTTCGTGGGACGTTAGAGTCTTCGTGGGACGTTAGTGTCTTCAGCAATGATCTTCCGAGGTTTTGCACACTGGGTAATCACATTCAGATCGACATCACATTGATATCGACATCCCTATTCTATTCCATTCATTATTTAACCAGGGAAATCACATTGAGATCGACGTCAATATATGTTTTTCTATGAGAAATGCAGTTGATGTCGGAATTTTACATACACTTAGGTTGGAGTCATTAACTCGTTTTTCAACCACTCCACAAATTTCTTGTTAACAAACTATAGTTTTGGCAAGTCGGTGTCATGACGTTGCCATCTTTGGGTACAGCAAGCCCCATCCCCCTCTCCCTGCCTCCTACAACTAGGCTGCTGAGGTCAGAGAGGTCGTAAATTGCTGGAAGAGATGATCTCCTCATGGCCACAGTATAGAGAGAGTGAATTTTCATAGAGAACAAAATAATTTCTTCCACCTCACAGAACTTGAGGTCCGAACAACGTTTACGTTCAGGAGAAAGTATAAAAGATGGGTGAAGAATCCAGCTACGAACTGGTCCGTTTGGTACAGCTTGGGGAAGCTCATGGGAGACGGTGCGGCCACATTACCATAACGCTGTTTACAGTGGGGCAAAACAAGTATTTCGTCAGCCACCAATGGTGCAAGTTCTCCCACTTAAAAATATGAGAGAGGCCTGTAATTTTCATCATAGGTACACTTCAACTATGACAGACAAAATGAGAAAAGAAATCCAGAAAATCACATTGTAGGATTTTTAATGAATTTATTTTCAAATTATGGTGGATATAGGAAATACCAAATTTATTCTCTGATATAGGAAATACCAAATATATTCTCTAATATAGGATATACCAAATATATTCTCTGATATAGGAAATACCAAATATATTCTCTGATATAGGATATACCAAATATATTCTCTGATATAGGATATACCAAATATATTCTCTGATATAGAATATACCAAATATATTCTCTGATATAGGATATACCAAATATATTCTCTGATATAGAATATACCAAATATATTCTCTGATATAGGATATACCAAATATATTCTCTGATATAGGATATACCAAATATATTCTCTGATATAGGATATACCAAATATATTCTCTGATATAGGATATACCAAATATATTCTCTGATATAGAATATACCAAATATATTCTCTGATATAGGATATACCAAATATATTATCTGATATAGGATATAACAAATATATTCTCTGATATAGAATATACCAAATATATTCTCTGATATAGGATATACAGACATATGTTAGCTATAAATAATGTTCCTTAAAATAACACTGTTACATGACATATTACAAACTGGTTCAACTGAGGAAATAATCATTTACATTTGGATAAGCCATTTGTATGTCGTCAGGTGTTTTTAACATGACTCTGGTACCCTATTCCCTATATAGTGCACTACTTTAGACCAGAGCCCTATTCCCTATATAGTGGTACTACTATAGACCAGAGCCCTATTCCCTATACAGTGCACTACTTTAGACCAGGGCCCTATTCCCTATATAGTGCACTACTTTAGACCAGGGTTCTATTCCCTATATAGTGCACTACTTTAGACCAGGGCCTTATTCCCTATATAGTGCAATACTTTAGACCAGAGCCCTATTCCCTATATAGTGGTACTACTATAGACCAGAGCCCTATTCCCTATATAGTGGTACTACTATAGACCAGAGCCCTATTCCCTATATAGTGGTACTACTATAGACCAGAGCCCTATTCCCTATATAGTGGTACTACTATAGACCAGAGCCCTATTCCCTATATAGTGGTACTACTATAGACCATAGCCCTATTCCCTATATAGTGGTACTACTATAGACCATAGCCCTATTCCCTATATAGTGGTACTACTATAGACCAGAGCCCTATTCCCTATATAGTGGTACTACTATAGACCAGAGCCCTATTCCCTATATAGTGCACTACTATAGACCAGAGCCCTATTCCCTATATAGTGCACTACTATAGACCAGAGCCCTATTCCCTATATAGTACACTACTATAGACCAGAGCCCTATTCCCTATATAGTGCACTATAGACCAGAGCCCTATTCCCTATATAGTGTACTACATAGGTAATAGGATGGCAGGAAAAAGCTGCCATGTGATGCAGTTCTGGGTCTGTTGTTATAGATATGTTGCTCTGGGTCTGGTGCTCTATGTCTAGGTCTGTTGCTCTGGGTCTGTTGCTCTGGGTCTGTTGCTCTAGGTCTAGGTCTGTTGCTCTGGGTCTGTTGCTCTGGGTCTGTTGTTATAGATATGTTGCTCTGGGTCTAGTGCTCTATGTCTAGGTCTGTTGCTCTGGGTCTGGTGCTCTGGGTCTGTTGCTCTGGGTCTAGGTCTGTTGCTCTAGGTCTAGGTCTGTTGCTCTGGGTCTGTTGCTCTGGGTCTGTTGCTCTGGGTCTAGGTCTGTTGCTCTGGGTCTGTTGCTATAGGTCTGTTGCTCTGGGTCTAGGTCTGTTGCTCTAGGTCTAGGTCTGTTGCTCTGGGTCTGTTGCTCTGGGTCTGTTGCTCTGGGTCTAGGTCTGTTGCTCTGGGTCTGTTGCTCTGGGTCTGTTGTTATAGATATGTTGCTCTGGGTCTAGTGCTCTATGTCTAGGTCTGTTGCTCTGGGTCTGTTGTTATAGATATGTTGCTCTGGGTCTGGTGCTCTATGTCTAGGTCTGTTGCTCTGGGTCTGTTGCTATAGGTCTGTTGCTCTGGGTCTAGGTCTGTTGCTCTAGGTCTAGGTCTGTTGCTCTGGGTCTGTTGCTCTGGGTCTGTTGCTCTGGGTCTAGGTCTGTTGCTCTGGGTCTGTTGCTCTGGGTCTGTTGCTCTGGGTCTAGGTCTGTTGCTCTGGGTCTAGGTCTGTTGCTCTGGGTCTGTTGCTCTGGGTCTAGGTCTGTTGCTATAGGTCTGTTGCTCTGGGTCTGTTGCTCTAGGTCTAGGTCTGTTGCTCTGGGTCTGTTGCTCTGGGTCTGTTGTTATAGATATGTTGCTCTGGGTCTAGTGCTCTATGTCTAGGTCTGTTGCTCTGGGTCTGTTGCTCTGGGTCTGTTGCTCTGGGTCTGTTGCTCTGGGTCTGTTGCTCTGGGTCTAGGTCTGTTGCTCTGGGTCTAGGTCTGTAATAATCTAATCTGTAATGCAATCCGTAATAATCTATAATCTAGGTCTGAGACTACTAGAAATACAACCTACAACACATACATGCCTCCTAGCTATTAGCCACCCAGGCTAACACTAAAACTAAATCATATCAAAAACCAAATAGAAATGTTTTTAGAAAACTCAAATAGAATAAAAACTACTAGATTAAGTAAAAAAAAAAAATACTAATAGAAATAAAAACGAATATAAAACACAAAACTATAATAACCTTGAAGCACACAGTGCAGCTCAGTGACCATGCTTCTGGGATTAATTGATTAATTTAGCTTTAGCCTGATGGCTCTGGACTGGAGCAAAGCAAACACTGCAGGACGCACACAGACCACCGAGGGACACCGAGACGTCCTCAGGACGGTACCGTTACGAGGACAAGACGTTAACCCTTATTCCTCGGAGCGGCCTTCACAGTGATGCACACTGGGTAGTGGTCACTCACCGCCAGGGCCTGGAACACACAAACACACACCATCAGAGGATTTAACACTGACACCATCAGAGGCTTTAACACTGACACCATCAGAGGCTTTAACACTGACACCATCAGAGGATTTAACACTGACACCATCAGAGGATTTAACACTGACACCATCAGAGGATTTAACACTGACACCATCAGAGGCTTTAACACTGACACCATCAGAGGATTTAATACTGACACCATCAGAGGATTTAACACTGACACCATCAGAGGATTTAACACTGACACCATCAGAGGATTTAACACTGACACCATCAGAGGCTTTAACACTGACACCATCAGAGGATTTAACACTGACACCATCAGAGGATTTAATACTGACACCATCAGAGGCTTTAACACTGACACCATCAGAGGCTTTAACACTGACACCATCAGAGGCTTTAACACTGACACCATCAGAGGCTTTAACACTGACACCATCAGAGGCTTTAACACTGACACCATCAGAGGCTTTAACACTGACACCATCAGAGGATTTAACACTGACACCATCAGAGGATTTAACACGGACACCATCAGAGGCTTTAACACTGACACCATCAGAGGCTTTAACACTGACACCATCAGAGGATTTAACACTGACACCATCAGAGGATTTAATACTGACACCATCAGAGGCTTTAACACTGACACCATCAGAGGATTTAACACTGACACTGTTTTACATTCAGACGTTTTGGATCTCTAGTTGGTACAGTCTACATTAGATGCATTTCAGATCTGTCGAGAGAGAGAGAGAGAGAGAGAGAGAGGAGAGGGTGCTTGCTATACCTGTAGCTCGGTTAGTCCGTAGGCCCGTCTGAAGTCAAACACATCCAGAGAGGTTGGGTTGACGGCCTGGATCATCTTGTCCCCGTGGAGGACAACCCTATAGACAGACAGAGGAACAAGGATGGGATCAGACAGGAGCAGAAAGAGAAATCCTAAAGAAGACGTTCTGGCTGATGAACAGTTACGTTGACATCCAGCACCTGCTCAGTATACTGATCGGGTTGGCTCCTAGGTCACATTACAAGTCTGTTTTAACCCGCTGAGCTTAAAGCTTAACCACATTCGTTACACTCAAAGGGACGCCATTAGGGATGTGCACGTACGACCCCTGATGTATGTTTCTATGGCAACGCCCTCTGACCTGTCATAGGCACAGTCTGTGGACTCCTTGACGGTGGTGTCGATGGTGTCACCCGTCAGCCACAGGAAGCTGCTGTCAGACCGCAGGCGGATGCTGCTCCACTGCTTCTTGGGTACGTAGCCGCAGGCCGCATTGAAGTCGCCCATGATGATCACATTCTGAAGAAAGGAGATGTGAGATTGAGCATGGAAACTACCACAGGTGTGCAAAGTACATTGGACAACAAAAAAAAACATGCTCAATGGAGATTTTTTTTTGTACCAGAATAATCTGTTTTAATCTTTTACAGTTTACAGTGAACACAAATTTGGTTTAGTAAGGTGTCATTTTAGGGTCTTTTTTTCCACCATTTATAGAAATTGTATCTGCTAAGACCCATAGTAATCTGAACATTTATTACAAATACACACTATTACAAATTCACACTGTTACAAATTCACACTGTTACAAATACATCATTGTTACAAATATCTCATTGTTACAAATATCTCATTGTTACAAATATCTCATTGTTACAAATATCTCATTGTTACAAATACATCATTGTTACAAATATCTCATTGTTACAAATATCTCATTGTTACAAATATCTCATTGTTACAAATATCTCATTGTTACAAATACATCATTGTTACAAATATCTCATTGTTACAAATACATCATTGTTACAAATACATCATTGTTACAAATACATCATTGTTACAAATACATCATTGTTACAAATACATCATTGTTACAAATATCTCATTGTTACAAATATCACACACCATGGAGAGCATTGATCTCTACTGTTGGTGGTGACTGTTGTGGTTTACCAGTGGAGTTATATGAGCTTGTAGCTATTTCTGGGAGATACTGTATGTTGTTATAAACTTTACCTGTGCACGTTTTTTTTTTACCAGGGTGAAACCAGAAATGATACAACTTACTGATAAACCACTAGGAAGGTGGTTTCTGGTCTTTCTAGGGAGTTTTTCCTAGCCACCGTGCGTCTACATCTGCATTGCTTGCCGTTTGGGGTTTTAAGCTGGGTTTCTGTACAGCACTTTGAGATATCAGCTGATGTAAAATGGGCTTTATAAATACATTTGATTGATTGATAGGAAATTATTAAACTGCTGATAGACTACAACTATATATATATATATATGTGTGTGTGTGTGTGTGTGTGTGTGTGTGTGTGTGTGTGTGTGTGTGTGTGCGTGCGTGCGTGCGTGCGTGCGTGCGTGCGTGCGTGCGTGCGTGCGTGCGTGCGTGTGTGTGTGTATAGGATATAGGTCAGTCCAAACCAAGATAGGTAGGTGTGTGTGTTTGTGTGTGTGTATAGGAAATAGGTCAATCCAAACCATGGTAGGTAGGTGTGTGTGTGTGTGTGTGTGTGTGTGTGTGTGTGTGTGTGTGTGTATAGGAAATAGGTCAATCCAAACTATGATAGGTAGGTGTGTGTGTGTGTATATATAGGATATAGGTCAATCCAAACCATGATAGGTAGGTGTGTGTGTGTATATATAGGATATAGGTCAGTCCAAACCATGGTAGGTAGGTGTGTGTGTGTGTATATATATAGGAAATAGGTCAATCCAAACCATGGTAGGTAGGTGTGTGTGTGTGTGTGTGTGTATATATAGGAAATAGGTCAATCCAAACCATGGTAGGTAGGTGTGTGTGTGTGTGTGTGTGTATAGGAAATAGGTCAATCCAAACCATGGTAGGTAGGTGTGTGTGTGTGTGTGTGTGTGTGTGTGTGTGTGTGTGTGTGTGTGTATAGGAAATAGGTCAATCCAAACCATGGTAGGTAGGTGTGTGTGTGCTCTACCTTTGAGGTCCATCGTTGTTTGACATCTTGGAACACATCATACAGTTCATTTATCTCCCTGACGGACGTCTCTGGAGTGGTGTGGATCGGAATGATCACAAAGTCCTGGACGGCTGCAGGGAAAGAGGGATACTTGTTGTCCCAGGCAACTTTTACAGCTGTGATTACAATATGCCAGTTTAACCTACTGCCTTCTAACTGTTAAAGCAACTTGCCAATTCGATATTTCTTCTTCGGTGTTAAAACTGCGAGCAAGAATTGTAAATGAAGTGTAGCTCTGCAGTGAAGTTTCCTGCCCCGATAACATCTAGTCTAACGGCAATAATGTGTTGGTTAGTTCAGCCAGACAGTCACCTGTTTTGGGGGAAGAGAACCAGACGATGAAAGGTTCCCTGGAGAAGGCATCCTCATCTCCAGGTTGGGTGTCAGGGTACTGGTACACTTCCTTCACTGACACCAGCCTCTGTCTGAGAAACACATGTCATCACACTTCCTTTAGTACTAGTTCAGTGCTTTGCTTATGGTCTGTGACAGTTCTCAGGCCCATACATGCACTCTAACAAAAAAAATGTAAAAAATCATCCTACTGTTATTACGGTAATATACTGTAAGCCGGTTACATGTAAATTACTGTAAAAAAAAAAAAAGTACAGTATGTTAATGTAAATTCCAAATAAACTTTGCTGTAAAGTTGACCAAAGTTTATTTGGAATTTACAGTAAATTACAGATTACTGTAAAATCAACAGTTTTGTTTTACAGTGTGTTTATAACAGGTCTAAAAGAAAGCAAAATCCTTAAGATTTTGATCAAATGTCCATATCAGAGAGCAGGAACTGATACGTGTTGAGTTGCTTATAGCTGATGTTACCCTGGCAATGTTTTGAGCCAACGTTGCCGAGCAACAGAGTTGGGTATGAGACCCTAGCGCAATGATCTAGCTCTGGTCTGCACTAACTAGCTCTGGGCCAGGGCATATAGTAGCTAGCTAGCTCTGGTCCGCACTAGTTGTGGTCCAGTTCTGGTACGCACTAACTAGCTCTGGTCCAGCTCCGGTTCAGAGTGTAGCTAGTAGCCAGCTAGCTCTGGTCCACACTAGCTCTGGTCTAGCTAACTAGCTCTGGGCCAGCTCCGGTTCAGAGTGTAGCTAGTAGCCAGCTAGCTCTGGTCCACACTAGCTCTGGTCTAGCTAACGTCTGCACTAACTAGCTCTGGGCCAGCTCCGGTTCAGAGTGTAGCTAGTAGCCAGCTAGCTCTGGTCTAGCTAACGTCTGCACTAACTAGCTCTGGGCCAGCTCCGGTTCAGAGTGAAGCTAGTAGCCAGCTAGCTCTGGTCCACACTAGCTCTGGTCTAGCTAACGTCTGCACTAACTAGCTCTGGGCCAGCTCCGGTTCAGAGTGAAGCTAGTAGCCAGCTAGCTCTGGTCCACACTAGCTCTGGTCTAGCTAACGTCTGCACTAACTAGCTCTGGGCCAGCTCCGGTTCAGAGTGAAGCTAGTAGCCAGCTAGCTCTGGTCCACACTAGCTCTGATCTAGCTAACGTCTGCACTAACTAGCTCTGGGCCAGCTCCGGTTCAGAGTGAAGCTAGTAGCCAGCTAGCTCTGGTCCACACTAGCTCTGGTCTAGCTAACGTCTGCACTAACTAGCTCTGGGCCAGCTCTCATCTTCACAAATTTGCTTTTGTCCAGGATATAGATAGTAGCTAGCTAGGCCTGGTCTACTTGGGTCCAGCTCTGGTCCAGGGCATAGCTAGTCCAGGGCGTACAGACGGACTCAACTTTAATAAAGCTTTGTGCTAGAGTTTACTACAGTTAACTACTCATACTACTGTTATTGCAGTAACTACCACTACTACTACTGCCACAGTCACCACTACTACCACTACCATTACAACTCGCCCATTATAATCCCCAATAATAACTCCACACCTACAAACCACCCCAAAATGCCTCACTATAACTATAAGCTATGAAAACCCTATTCCTACCATTCCTACCATCTCCATTTCTTTAATTACCATGACACACACTTAGAGGAACAGCACATTTCAATAACTAAAGTTTTAAATTAGATTGACCAAATATTGAAAAAAAATAATCGTTTCCACCACCGACACAAAGTCACGTGACTTTGTTGGTGATTCTTCCCTGGTTACCATAGCAACATTTGCTCTTACTGTTTTTTTTTAAATTTATTTTTATTAAACTAATTCTTATTTACATTGACGGCCTACCAGGGAACAGTGGGTTAACTGCCTTGTTCAGGGGGAACAGTGGGTTAACTGCCTTGTTCAGGGGAACAGTGGGTTAACTGCCTTGTTCAGGGGAACAGTGGGTTAACTGCCTTGTTCAGGGGAACAGTGGGTTAACTGCCTTGTTCAGGGGAACAGTGGGTTAACTGCCTTGTTCAGGGGAACAGTGGGGTTAACTGCCTTGTTCAGGGGAACAGTGGGTTAACTGCCTTGTTCAGGGGAACAGTGGGTTAACTGCCTTGTTCAGGGGAACAGTGGGTTAACTGCCTTGTTCAGGGGAACAGTGGGGTTAACTGCCTTGTTCAGGGGAACAGTGGGTTAACTGCCTTGTTCAGGGAACAGTGGGTTAACTGCCTTGTTCAGGGGAACAGTGGGTTAACTGCCTTGTTCAGGGGAACAGTGGGTTAACTGCCTTGTTCAGGGGAACAGTGGGTTAACTGCCTTGTTCAGGGGGAACAGTGGGTTAACTGCCTTGTTCAGGGGAACAGTGGGTTAACTGCCTTGTTCAGGGGAACAGTGGGTTAACTGCCTTGTTCAGGGGGAACAGTGGGTTAACTGCCTTGTTCAGGGAACAGTGGGTTAACTGCCTTGTTCAGGGGAACAGTGGGTTAACTGCCTTGTTCAGGGGAACAGTGGGTTAACTGCCTTGTTCAGGGGAACAGTGGGTTAACTGCCTTGTTCAGGGGAACAGTGGGGTTAACTGCCTTGTTCAGGGGAACAGTGGGTTAACTGCCTTGTTCAGGGGAACAGTGGGTTAACTGCCTTGTTCAGGGGAACAGTGGGTTAACTGCCTTGTTCAGGGGAACAGTGGGTTAACTGCCTTGTTCAGGGGAACAGTGGGGTTAACTGCCTTGTTCAGGGGAACAGTGGGTTAACTGCCTTGTTCAGGGGAACAGTGGGGTAACTGCCTTGATCAGGGGAACAGTGGATTAACTGCCTTGATCCGGGGAACAGTGGGGTAACTGCCTTGTTCAGGGGAACAGTGGGTTAACTGCCTTGTTCAGGGGAACAGTGGGTTAACTGCCTTGTTCAGGGGAACAGTGGGTTAACTGCCTTGTTCAGGGGCAGAACGACATATTTTTACCTTGTCAACTCGGGGAATCGAGCTAGCAACCTTTCAGTTACTAGTCCAACGCTCTAACCACAAGGCCACCTGCCTCCTCTAACCACTAGGCCACCTGCCGCCCCTCTAACCACTAGGCCACCTGCCTCCCCCCTCTAACCACTAGGTTACCTGCCTCCCCCTCTAACCACTAGGCCACCTGCCGCCCCTCTAACCACTAGGCTACCTGCCTCCTCTAACCACTAGGCTACTTGCCTCCTCTAACAACTAGGCTACCTGCCTCCTCTAACCACTAGGCTACCTGCCACCCCTCTAACCACTAGGCCACCTGCCGCACTAACCACTAGGCCACCTGCCGCCCCTCTAACCACTAGGCCACCTGCCGCCCCTCTAACCACTAGGATACCTGCCGCCCCTCTTACCACTAGGCTACCTGCCTCTAACAGCTAGGCTACCTGCCTCCTCTACACTCTAACCACTAGGCTACCTGCCTCTAACCACTAGGCTACCTGCTGCCCTAACCACTAGGCTACCTGCTACCCCTCTAACCACTAGGCTACCTGCCGCCCCACTAATCACTGAGTACCACTCTTCATATTTTCAAGCATGGTGATGCTGCATCATGTTATCAGTATGCTTGTCATCGGCAAGGACTAAAGTTTTTTTTTAAGGATAAAAATTAACCGAATACAGCTGTAAGCACAGGCAAAATTGTAGGATTTGCCTGTAGATAAAGGCATACTGCTCCTTGTAGGACTTGCCTGTAGATAAAGGCATACTGCTCCTTGTAGGACTTACCTGTAGATAAAGGCATACTGCTCCTTGTAGGATTTGCCTGTAGATAAAGGCATACTGCTCCTTGTAGGACTTACCTGTAGATAAAGGCTTACTGCTCCTTGTAGGACTTACCTGTAGATAAAGGCTTACTGCTCCTTGTAGGACTTACCTGTAGATAAAGGCATACTGCTCCTTGTAGGACTTACCTGTAGATAAAGGCGTACTGCTCCTTGTAGGACTTACCTGTAGATAAAGGGGTACTGCTCCTTGTAGGACTTACCTGTAGATAAAGGGGTACTGCTCCTTGTAGGACTTACCTGTAGATAAAGGCTTACTGCTCCTTGTAGGACTTACCTGTAGATAAAGGCGTACTGCTCCTTGTAGGACTTACCTGTAGATAAAGGCGTACTGCTCCTTGTAGGACTTACCTGTAGATAAAGGCATACTGCTCCTTGTAGGACTTACCTGTAGATAAAGGCGTACTGCTCCTTGTAGGACTTACCTGTAGATAAAGGCGCACTGCTCCTTGTAGGACTTACCTGTAGATAAAGGCTTACTGCTCCTTGTAGGACTTACCTGTAGATAAAGGCTTACTGCTCCTTGTAGGACTTAACTGTAGATAAAGGCTTACTGCTCCTTGTAGGACTTACCTGTAGATAAAGGTGTACTGCTCCTTGTAGGACTTACCTGTAGATAAAGGCGTACTGCTCCTTGTAGGACTTACCTGTAGATAAAGGCATACTGCTCCTTGTAGGACTTACCTGTAGATAAAGGCTTACTGCTCCTTGTAAGACTTACCTGTAGATAAAGGTGTACTGCTCCTTGTAGGACTTACCTGTAGATAAAGGCTTACTGCTCCTTGTAGGACTTACCTGTAGATAAAGGCTTACTGCTCCTTGTAGGACTTACCTGTAGATAAAGGCGTACTGCTCCTTGTAGGACTTACCTGTAGATAAAGGTGTACTGCTCCTTGTAGGACTTACCTGTAGATAAAGGCTTACTGCTCCTTGTAGGACTTACCTGTAGATAAAGGCGTACTGCTCCTTGTAGGACTTACCTGTAGATAAAGGCTTACTGCTCCTTGTAGGACTTACCTGTAGATAAAGGCGTACTGCTCCTTGTAGGACTTACCTGTAGATAAAGGTGTACTGCTCCTTGTAAGACTTACCTGTAGATAAAGGTGTACTGCTCCTTGTAGGACTTACCTGTAGATAAAGGCGTACTGCTCCTTGTAGGACTTACCTGTAGATAAAGGTGTACTGCTCCTTGTAGGACTTACCTGTAGATAAAGGCTTACTGCTCCTTGTAGGACTTACCTGTAGATAAAGGCGTACTGCTCCTTGTAGGACTTACCTGTAGATAAAGGTGTACTGCTCCTTGTAAGACTTACCTGTAGATAAAGGTGTACTGCTCCTTGTAGGACTTACCTGTAGATAAAGGCGTACTGCTCCTTGTAGGACTTACCTGTAGATAAAGGTGTACTGCTCCTTGTAGGACTTACCTGTAGATAAAGGCGTACTGCTCCTTGTAGGACTTACCTGTAGATAAAGGTGTACTGCTCCTTGTAGGACTTACCTGTAGATAAAGGTGTACTGCTCCTTGTAGGACTTACCTGTAGATAAAGGCATACTGCTCCTTGTAGGACTTACCTGTAGATAAAGGCTTACTGCTCCTTGTAGGACTTACCTGTAGATAAAGGCATACTGCTCCTTGTAGGACTTACCTGTAGATAAAGGCTTACTGCTCCTTGTAGGACTTACCTGTAGATAAAGGCGTACTGCTCCTTGTAGGACTTACCTGTAGATAAAGGCTTACTGCTCCTTGTAGGACTTACCTGTAGATAAAGGCGTACTGCTCCTTGTAGGACTTACCTGTAGATAAAGGCGTACTGCTCCTTGTAGGACTTACCTGTAGATAAAGGCTTACTGCTCCTTGTAGGACTTACCTGTAGATAAAGGCTTACTGCTCCTTGTAGGACTTACCTGTAGATAAAGGCTTACTGCTCCTTGTAAGACTTACCTGTAGATAAAGGCGTACTGCTCCTTGTAGGACTTACCTGTAGATAAAGGCGTACTGCTCCTTGTAGGACTTACGTCCCAGTCTGTCACTGATCACATAGTTATACTCATTCTTCCTGGAGCTGTAGTCACTGCAGAGGACAGAGGGAGCAGGGGGTTGGATGGATGGATGGGTAAATAGATGAATTAATACATTAATGAACCATCAAACAAATGAATGGATGGATGAATGAATGAGTGGATGGATGAATGGATGGATGGATGAATGAATGGATGGATGGATGGATGGATGAGTGGATGGATGAATGAATGGATGGATGAATGGATGGATGGATGGATGAGTGGATGGATGAACGGACGGATGACTTAATGTACTTTATTGACAGTGTTGGGGAGTAGTGAACTATATGTAATTCAACTAGAAATGTAACTACATTCTGCAGTAGCTTGGTAGTAGTTGAACTGTATGTAAATCTAGGTAGTGTTTTCACTAGTTAATGACCTTTTTGTCATGTAGTGCTGTAGCGAACTACACACAACTTTTTTGGGGGGGCCAAAATGATATAAAATATGGGTGAAGTAGGTAAAAAACATCCTTTCTTTTTCAGCATCAGACCTCACTTGAAACACTTTTTGTATTTCATTTGGCTAATTTACACATTATGTAAACATCTGATTCCAAAGTGATCCCATCTGATTCCAAAGTGATCCCATATGATTCCAAAGTGATCCCATCTGATTCCAAAGTGATCACATCTGATTCCAAAGGGATCACATCTGATTCCAAAGGGATCACATCTGATTCCAAAGTGATCACATCTGATTCCAAAGTGATCACATCTGATTCCAAAGGGATCACATCTGATTCCAAAGTGATCACATCTGATTCCAAAGGGATCCCATCTGATTCCAAAGTGATCACATCTGATTCCAAAGGGATCACATCTGATTCCAAAGTGATCACATCTGATTCCAAAGTGATCACATCTGATTCCAAAGTGATCACATCTGATTCCAAAGGGATCACATCTGATTCCAAAGGGATCACATCTGATTCCAAAGGGATCTATTCTTGCTGTTTGTTGTCCATGCCCCTTTAGATTTAGATATGATAATTTTTCACAAAGTAGTTTGGATGTAGTGAACTACTTTTTCAAAGTAACTTCAGTTAAAGCAAAATATATTTTTCTTAAGGGTATCTTAAATTCTTCCAGTGTTAAGTACAGTGCATTCAGAAAGTATTCAGACCTCTTGACCCTTTTCCACATTTTTGTTACGTTACAGCCTTATTTTAAACTGGATTAAATATAAATTTCTCATCAATCTACATGTAATCACAAAGCGAAAACAGGTCTTTAGAAACCACCAAGAATACCTAGAGCTGGCCACCCGGCCAAACTGAGCAATCAGGGGAGAGGGGGCCTTGGTCAGGGAGGTGACCAAGAACCCGATGGGTCACTCTGACAGAGCACCAGAGTTCCTCTGTGGAGATGGGAAAACCTTCCAGAAGGACAACCATCTCTGCAGGACTCCACCAATCAGGCCTTTATGATAGAGTGGCCAAACGGAAGCCACTCCTCAGTAAAAGGCACATGACAGCCCACTTGGAGTTTGCCAAAAGACACCTAAACAAGATTGAGAAACCAGATTCTCTGGTCTGGTGAAACCAAGATTGAATTCTTTGGCCTGAATGCCAAGCGTCACGTCTGGAGGAAACCTGGCACCATCCCTACGGTGAAGCATGGTGGTGGCAGCATCATGCTGTGGGGATGTTTTTCAGTGTCAGGGAACAGGAGACTAGTCAGGTTCGAGGGAAAGATGAACGGAGCAAAGTACAGAGAGACCTGCTCCAGAACCCTCAGAACCTCGGACTGGGGCAAAGATAAATCTTCCAACAGGACAACGACCCTAAACACACAGCCAAGACAACGCAGGATCTGCGCAGAGAAAAATGGGAGAAACTCCCCAAATACAGGTGTGCCGAACTTGAAGCGTCATACCCATGAAGACTTGAGGCTGTATTCACTGTCAAAGGTGCTTCAACAAAGTACTGATTAAAGAGTACTTGAATACTTATGTAAATGTGATATGTCTAAAAACCTGTTTTTTTGTTTTGGTATTTTATGTAGATTGATGAGGAAGAAAAACAATTTAATCCATTTTAAAATGAAGGCTGTAACGTAACAAAATGTAGAAAAAGTCAAGGGGTCTGAATACTTCCCGAATGCACTGTAATTGGTAGTTTGGTAAACTACATTTTCAGAGTAGCTTCCCCAACTCTTTGTCCTTATAACACCCAGACTAATACACACTAGTGTTATTGTAACAGGGGAGTATGTATTTCAGGCCTTGGTCATCACACCAGCCATTGCCATTTTAACTGTGTCTTTCAGGCCTTGGTCATCACACCAGCCATTGCCATTTTAACTGTGTCTTTCAGGCCTTGGTCATCACACCAGCCATTGTCATTTTAACTGTGTCTTTCAGGCCTTGGCCATCACACCAGCCATTGTCATTTTAACTGTGTCTTTCAGGCCTTAGTCATCACACCAACCATTGTCATTTTAACTGTTTCTTTCAGGCCTTGGTCATCACACCAGCCATTGTCATTTTAACTGTGTCTTTCAGGCCTTGGCCATCACACCAGCCATTGTCATTTTAACTGTGTCTTTCGGGCCTTGGTCATCACACCAGCCATTGCCATTTTAACTGTGTCTTTCAGGTCAACCCTACCTGTTGAGTTGAGTCATGAGCTGAGGGAAAGCCTTCGCACTGAGATCTTTAATCTCCATCACCAGCATGATGTCACAGCGAGCGATCAGCTGCAATATAGAGACGGCTTTTAGTACACTGATAGAGATGCTGGTGCATGTGTATGAGAAACCTCAACTTAACATCAAGTACTTCCTCAGATGGCCAGGGTTTAACTATGTGGTGGACATTCTCCTCTATGGGAAATTAAACTTCCTGTATATTATACACACTACCATTCAAAAGTTTTGGGTCACTTAGAAATGTCCTTGTTTTGGAAAGAAATTCACATTTTGTTGTCCATTAAAATAACATAACATTGATCAGAAATACAGTGTAGACATTGTTAATGTTGTAAATGACTATTGTAGCTGGAAACAGCAGATTTTTAATGGAATATCTACATAGGTGTACAGAGGTCCATTATCAGCAACCATCACTCCTGTGTTCCAATGGCACGTTGTGTTAGCTGGACAAAAAAAATGTGCTTTTCTTTCAAAAACAAGGACATTCTGAAGTGACCCCAAACTTTAGAAAGGCAGCGTACTTAATATACAGGAAGTTTAATTTCCCTTAGAGGACAACGCCCACCACATAGTGTACTTCATTAGTTATATAATATAGTTATTTTCTCACAGATCCAATTCTCACGCTAACCTGACCTCACTCAGACTCTGTTCTGTTTTACTAAAGAATGTTGTCGCACCAGATCCCCCTTGCTGACCTCTGCTTTCCATGGAACATATTTATACGCAGTTCAATAGGTTGAGGTCAGGACAACCTTCTTTACGCAACACTTCCGTATTCGGAAGGACGTTGTAACATCTGCACAATCACCTTCCTCACCTCTGCTTTCCATGGGAACGTATTTCTACACACTACAATTCAGGGGTCTTTTGCTTACACCCAACAAAACACACCAGTAACTGGAACTATAAAATAATCAAATACACATCCTGAGTGTTACTGATGTACATACAGTACATGCACAGCATTATCTATACAGTATATGCACCGCATTATCTATACATGACACGAACAGCATTATCCATATCGTGTATGTCCAGCATTATCTATACAGCATATGCACAGCATTATCTACACATTAGACACACCACATTGTCCATACAGTACACGCACAGCATTATCCATACAGTATATGTGCAGCATTATCTATACAGTACATGCACCGCATTATCCATGTCGTGTATGCACAGCATTATCCATGCACTGCATTATATATACAGTACATGCACAGCATTGTATATACAGTACATGTACAGCATTATCTATCTATACATTACATGCACATCATTATCTATACATTACATGCACAACCTTATCTATACATTACATGCACAGCATTATCTATACATTACATGAACAACCTTATCTATACATTACATGCACAACATTATCTATACATTACATGCACAACCTTATCTATACATTACATGCACAACCTTATCTATACATTACATGCACAACCTTATCTATACATGGCATGCACTGCATTATCCACACAGTAAATGCACAGCCTCATCTATTAATGTAAATTGTAATGACAAGATTGTTGCCCCTTGACATGCACCGTCTCGTTTTCGAGGGATCCTGTTTTATTATGATTTATTATGCTGAAGTCATAGTTGTGAGGTAATGACACAATGTGGTGAACTCGTCTGGTGTAAACATGTACAGAGTCTAAGGTTCAAATGTCAACCCCTGTTTGCAGAACCGACTGCGCAACTCATTGTTAGCAGGAACACCACAAAAGAGACCATAACTGCAGACTGCGAATGGAACAACCACATCCAGTTTCTACGCACATTATAAGGGATTCAACATCCACGTGCAGTTGAAGTCGGACGTGTAGATACACTTAGGTTGGAGTCATTAAAACTCATTTTTTCAACCACTCCACATATTTCTTGTTATAACAAACTATAGTTTGGGCAAGTCAGTTAGGACATCTACTTTGTGCATGACACAAGTCATTTTTACCAACATTTGTTTACAGACAGATTATTTCACTTATAATTCACTGTATCACAATTCCAGTGGTTCAGAAGAGATGAGTATATGAGTCCTATATCGACATAACCTGAAAGGCCGCTCAGCAAGGACGGGGGGCGGCAGGGTAGCCTAGTGGTTAGAGCGTTGGACTAGTAACCGAAAGGTTGCAAGTTCAAATCCAGACTACAGTTTGCAACTGGTTAAACTAAATAAATGTAGACTACTTACAGCCAATATGACATCAACCACCTCTGGCTTCTCTATTTTCTTCTCTCCAAAGGACTGGATGTTGAAGGTGCAGATCTTCAGGGCTGAGCCCCCACCACTGAGCCCGAGAACCATGCCCAGCACCATCCAGCTCACTACCGTCCAAACACTAACACTACCCGACATGCTCACTGACAGGTTAACAACAGTCTGGCTGAGGGTACAGAGAGCCAGGAGAAGTAGCAGCTGCTGTGTGTGTGTGTTTAAGCTATCTGAAACACAACACTTCCTTTTTAGATGTGTGATTAAAAAAAGACGTCACACATATCTTCTATAATGTTGGCTAAAGTCTCTCTCTCTCTCTCTGTTTCAGCCTCTCTCTCTCTCTCTGTTTCTCTGTTTCAGTCTCTCTCTCTCTCTCTCTCTGTTTCTGTGTTTCTGTCTCTCTCTAGGATGTGGTGAGAGGTCTATCAGCATAGAGGCAGGAAGCTATCTAGCTCAAATACGGGCGAGTCGTTATGCCGTGTGGTGTTGCTTTTTAAATTGAGATTATATTTATTATGGATCCCCGTTTGTTCCTGCCAAGGCAGCAGCTACTCTTCCTGGGGTTTATTATGGATCCCCATTAGTTCCTGCCAAGGCAGCAGCTACTCTTCCTGGGGTTTATTATGGATCCCCATTAGTTCCTGCCAAGGCAGCAGCTACTCTTCCTGGGGTTTATTATGGATCCTCATTAGTTCCTGCCAAGGCAGCAGCTACTCTTCCTGGGGTTTATTATGGATCCCCATTAGTTCCTGCCAAGGCAGCAGCTACTCTTCCTGGGGTTTATTATGGATCCCCATTAGTTCCTGTCAAGGCAGCAGCTACTCTTCCTGGGGTTTATTATGGATCCCCATTAGTTCCTGCCAAGGCAGCGGCTACTCTTCCTAGGGTTTATTAAGGATCCCCATTAGTTCCTGCCAAGGCAGCGGCTACTCTTCCTGGGGTTTATTATGGATCCCCGTTAGTTCCTGCCAAGGCAGCAGCTACTCTTCCTGGGGTTTATTATGGATCTCCATTACTGCTTGTGTCAGTTACTTGATGTGGAATAGAGTTCCATGTAGTCATGGCTCTATGTAGTACTGTGTGCCTCCCATAGTCTGTTCTGGACTTGGGGACTGTGAAGAGACCTCTGGTGGCATGTCTTGTGGGGTATCAATGGGTGTCTGAGCTGTGCGCCAGTAGTTGTGCCTGTGTCTATGTTTGTGTTGCTTCACAGTCTGTCCAAGCTGTGTGCCAGTAGTTCAAACAGACAGCTCGGTGCATTCAACATGTCAATACCTCTCACAAATACAAGTAGTGATGATGTCAATCTCTCCTCCACTTTGAGCCAGGAGAGAGTGACATGCATATTATTAATATTAGCTCTCTGTGTACATCCAAGGGCCAGCCGTGTTGTCCTGTTCTGAGACAAGTGTAATTTTCCTAAGTTCTTCTTTGTGGCACCTGACCACATGACTGAACAGTAGTCCAGGTGCTACAAAACTAGGGCCTGTAGGACCTGCCTTGTTGATAGTGTTGTTAAGAAGGAAGAAACTAGGGCCTGTAGGACCTGCCTTGTTGATAGTGTTGTTAAGAAGGTAGAAACTAGGGCCTGTAGGACGTGCCTTGTTGATAGTGCTGTTAAGAAGGTAGAAACTAGGGCCTATAGGACCTGCCTTGTTGATAGTGCTGTTAAGAAGGTAGAAACTAGGGCCTATAGGACCTGCCTTGTTGATAGTGTTGTTAAGAAGGTAGAAACTAGGGCCTGTAGGACCTGCCTTGTTGATAGTGTTGTTAAGAAGGTAGAAACTAGGGCCTGTAGGACCTGCCTTGTTGATAGTGTTGTTAAGAAGGAAGAAACTAGGGCCTGTAGGACCTGCATTGTTGATAGTGTTGTTAAGAAGGTATAAACTAGGGCCTGTAGGACCTGCCTTGTTGGTAGTGCTGTTAAGAAGGTAGAAACTAGGGCCTGTAGGACCTGCCTTGTTGATAGTGTTGTTAAGAAGGTAGAAACTAGGGCCTGTAGGACTTGCCTTGTTGATAGTGCTGTTAAGAAGGTAGAAACTAGGGCCTATAGGACCTGCCTTGTTGATAGTGTTGTTAAGAAGGTAGAAACTAGGGCCTGTAGGACCTGCCTTGTTGATAGTGTTGTTAAGAAGGTAGAAACTAGGGCCTGTAGGACCTGCCTTGTTGGTAGTGCTGTTAAGAAGGTAGAAACTAGGGCCTGTAGGACCTGCCTTGTTGATAGTGTTGTTAAGAAGGTAGAAACTAGGGCCTGTAGGACTTGCCTTGTTGATAGTGCTGTTAAGAAGGTAGAAACTAGGGCCTATAGGACCTGCCTTGTTGATAGTGTTGTTAAGAAGGTAGAAACTAGGGCCTGTAGGACCTGCCTTGTTGGTAGTGCTGTTAAGAAGGTAGAAACTAGGGCCTGTAGGACCTGCCTTGTTGATAGTGTTGTTAAGAAGGTAGAAACTAGGGCCTGTAGGACCTGCCTTGTTGATAGTGTTGTTAAGAAGGTAGAAACTAGGGCCTGTAGGACCTGCCTTGTTGATAGTGTTGTTAAGAAGGTAGAGCAGTGCAATTTTTTCCAAAGGTTTACCAAGTGTCGTTAACAGGCTGATTGGTCGGCTATTTGAACCAGTAAAGGGGGCTTTACTATTCTTAGGTAGTGGAATGACTTTAGCTTCCCTCCAGGCCTGAGGACACATACTTTCTACTAGGATGAAATTGAAGATGTGGCAAATAGGAGATGTAATATTGTCCACTATTATCCTCAGTAATTTTCCATCCAAGTTGTCAGACCCCGGGGGCTTGTCATTGTTGATAGACAACAATACTTTTTTCACTTCTTCCACACTCACTTTACGGAATGACAATGTACAATTCTTGTCTTTCATAATCTGGTCTGATATACTTGGATATGTAGTGTCAGTGTTTGAAAATTGCGATTCTTGTCTTTCATAATTTGGTCAGATATACTTGGATGTGTAGTGTCAGTGTTTGTTGCTGGCATGTCATCCCTAAGTTTGCTCATCTTGCCAATTAAACAATCATCAAAGTAGTTGGCAATATCAGTGGGCTTTGTGATGAATAAGCCATCTGATTCAATATCAGTGGGTTTTGTGATGAATAAGCCATCTGATTCAATATCAGTGGGTTTTGTGATGAATAAGCCATCTGATTCAATATCAGTGGGTTTTGTGATGAATAAGCCATCTGATTCAATATCAGTGGGTTTTGTGATTCAATAATTTATCTTTGTTTCATAGTGTAGTTTCTTATCCTTTTCATGAACAGTTTAGCACAGTGTTGACGTGATGGTATCTGACATGAACAGTTTAGCACATCGTTGACGTGATGGTATCTGACATGAACAGTTTAGCACAGTGTTGACGTGATGGTATCTGACATGAACAGTTTAGCACAGCGTAGATGTGATGGTATCTGACATGAACAGTTTAGCACAGTGTTGACGTGATGGTATCTGACATGAACAGTTTAGCACATCGTAGATGTGATGGTATCTGACATGAACAGTTTAGCACAGCGTAGACGTGATGGTATCTGACATGAACAGTTTAGCACAGTGTTGACGTGATGGTATCTGACATGAACAGTTTAGCACAGCGTTGATGTGATGGTATCTGGCATGAACAGTTTAGCACAGCGTAGAAGTGATGGTATCTGACATGAACAGTTTAGCACAGCGTAGACGTGATGGTATCTGACATGAACAGTTTAGCACAGCGTAGACGTGATGGTATCTGACATGAACAGTTTAGCACAGTGTTGACGTGATGGTATCTGACATGAACAGTTTAGCACAGCGTAGACGTGATGGTATCTGACATGAACAGTTTAGCACAGCGTAGAAGTGATGGTATCTGACATGAACAGTTTAGCACAGTGTTGACGTGATGGTATCTGACATGAACAGTTTAGCACAGCGTAGACGTGATGGTATCTGACATGAACAGTTTAGCACAGTGTTGACGTGATGGTATCTGACATGAACAGTTTAGCACATCGTTGACGTGATGGTATCTGACATGAACAGTTTAGCACAGTGTTGACGTGATGGTATCTGACATGAACAGTTTAGCACAGCGTAGATGTGATGGTATCTGACATGAACAGTTTAGCACAGTGTTGACGTGATGGTATCTGACATGAACAGTTTAGCACATCGTAGATGTGATGGTATCTGACATGAACAGTTTAGCACAGCGTAGACGTGATGGTATCTGACATGAACAGTTTAGCACAGTGTTGACGTGATGGTATCTGACATGAACAGTTTAGCACAGCGTTGATGTGATGGTATCTGGCATGAACAGTTTAGCACAGCGTAGAAGTGATGGTATCTGACATGAACAGTTTAGCACAGCGTAGACGTGATGGTATCTGACATGAACAGTTTAGCACAGCGTAGACGTGATGGTATCTGACATGAACAGTTTAGCACAGTGTTGACGTGATGGTATCTGACATGAACAGTTTAGCACAGCGTGACGTGATGGTATCTGACATGAACAGTTTAGCACAGCGTAGAAGTGATGGTATCTGACATGAACAGTTTAGCACAGTGTTGACGTGATGGTATCTGACATGAACAGTTTAGCACAGCGTAGACGTGATGGTATCTGACATGAACAGTTTAGCACAGTGTTGACGTGATGGTATCTGACATGAACAGTTTAGCACATCGTAGATGTGATGGTATCTGACATGAACAGTTTAGCACAGCGTAGACGTGATGGTATCTGACATGAACAGTTTAGCACAGTGTTGACGTGATGGTATCTGACATGAACAGTTTAGCACAGCGTTGATGTGATGGTATCTGGCATGAACAGTTTAGCACAGTGTTGATGTGATGGTATCTGACATGAACAGTTTAGCACAGCGTAGATGTGATGGTATCTGACATGAACAGTTTAGCACAGCGTTGAAGTGATGGTATCTGACATGAACAGTTTAGCACAGTGTTGACGTGATGGTATCTGACATGAACAGTTTAGCACAGCGTAGAAGTGATGGTATCTGACATGAACAGTTTAGCACAGTGTTGACGTGATGGTATCTGACATGAACAGTTTAGCACAGCGTAGATGTGATGGTATCTGACATGAACAGTTTAGCACAGTGTTGACGTGATGGTATCTGACATGAACAGTTTAGCACAGCGTAGACGTGATGTTATCTGACATGAACAGTTTAGCACAGTGTTGACGTGATGGTATCTGACATGAACAGTTTAGCACAGCGTTGATGTGATGGTATCTGGCATGAACAGTTTAGCACAGCGTAGATGTGATGGTATCTGACATGAACAGTTTAGCACAGAATTGATGTGATGGTATCTGGCATGAACAGTTTAGCACAGCGTAGATGTGATGGTATCTGGCATGAACAGTTTAGCACAGCGTAGATGTGATGGTATCTGACATGAACAGTTTAGCACAGTGTTGACGTGATGGTATCTGACATGAACAGTTTAGCACAGTGTTGACGTGATGGTATCTGACATGAACAGTTTAGCACAGTGTTGATGTGATGGTATCTGACATGAACAGTTTAGCACAGCGTAGATGTGATGGTATCTGACATGAACAGTTTAGCACAGCGTTGATGTGATGGTATCTGACATGAACAGTTTAGCACAGCGTAGATGTGAGGGTATCTGACATGAACAGTTTAGCACAGCGTTGATGTGATGGTATCTGACATGAACAGTTTAGCACAGTGTTGACGTGATGGTATCTGACATGAACAGTTTAGCACAGCGTTGATGTGATGGTATCTGACATGAACAGTTTAGCACAGTGTTGATGTGATGGTATCTGACATGAACAGTTTAGCACAGTGTTGACGTGATGGTATCTGACATGAACAGTTTAGCACAGCGTTGATGTGATGGTATCTGACATGAACAGTTTAGCACAGTGTTGATGTGATGGTATCTGACATGAACAGTTTAGCACAGTGTTGACGTGATGGTATCTGACATGAACAGTTTAGCACAGCGTTGATGTGATGGTATCTGACATGAACAGTTTAGCACAGCGTAGATGTGATGGTATCTGACATGAACAGTTTAGCACAGCGTAGATGTGATGGTATCATCACGGGGTTTGTAATCATTTGATTTACACAACATGCCTACCGCTTTGAAGATGCAAAATATTTTTAATTGTGAAACCAACAAGAAACCTGGCGCACAGCTCAGACACCCACTGGGATATTTGCCCATTCATCAAGGCAAAACTGCTCTGGCTCCTTCAAGTTGGATGGGTTCCACTGATGTACAGCGATCTTTAAGTCATACACCACAGATTCTCAATTGGATTGAGGTCTGGGCTTTGACTAGGCCATTCCAAGACATTTAAATGTTTCCACTTAAACCACTTGCTTTAGCAGTATACTTAGGGTCATTGTCCTGCTGGAAGGGGAACCTCTGTCCCAGTCTCAAATCTCTGGAAGACTGAAACAGGTTTCCATCAAGAATATCCTTGTATTTAGCGCCATCCATCATTACTTCAATTCTGACCAGTTTCCCAGTCCCCGATGAAAAATATGGTGTTCTCGGGGTGATGAGAGGTGTTTGCGCCAGACATAGCGTTTTCCTTGATGGCCAAAAAGCTCAATTTTAGTCTCATCTGACCTTCTTCCATATGTTTGGGGAGTCTCCAACATGCTTTTTGGCAAACACCAAACATAGTTGCTTATCTTTTTCTTTAAGCAATGGCTTTTTTTCTGGCCACTCTTCTGTAAAGCCCAGCTCTGTGGAGTGTACGGCTTAAAGTGGTCCTATGGACAGATACTCCAATCTCCGCTGTGGAGTTTTGCAGCTCCTTCATCTTTGTTGCCTCTCTGGTTAATGCCTTCCTTGCCTGTTCCATGATTTTTGGTGGCGGCCCTCTCTTGTTGTGGTGCACGCAACACTTTTACGTTTTTATTTTTTTATATTTTTTGAAACAAGTTATATTTTCATTTCACTTCACCAATTTGGACTATTTTGTTTATGTCCATAACATGATATCCAAATAAAAATAAATGTATATCACAGGTTGTAATGCAACTAAATAGGAAAAATGCCAAGGGGGATGAATACATTTGCAAGGCACTGTGTGTGTATATACAGTACCAGACAAAAGTTTGGACACACATACTCATTCAAGGATTTTTTAATATATTTATTTACTGTTTTCTACGTTGTAGAATAATGAAGACATCAAAACTATGAAATAACACACGGGAAAATGTTCAATAATGTTGAAAGTTTCTATCAAGACGAGTCGTAAAAACCATCAATGCGCTATGATGAAACTGGCTCTCATGAGGACCGCCACAGGAAATTAAGACCCAGAGTTACCTCTGCTTCAGAGGATAAGTTCATTAGAGTTAACTGCACCTAATATTGCAGCCCAAATAAATGCTTCACAATGTTCAAGTAACAGACGCATCTCAACATCAACTGTTCAGAGGAGACTGTGTGAATCAGACCTTGGAATAGCCTTCATTTGTCAGAACAAAAGTAGACGAAGAGCCCAGATCTCAATCCCATTGGCGCTGTGCGTGACAGTGAAGGCATCCTCCTAACTCATGTGGTACCCTTCCTGCAGGCTCATCCTAACATGACCCTCCAGCATGACAATGCCACCAGTCATACTGCAAGACGGGAATGTCAGTGTTCAGCCATGGTCAACGAAGAGCCCGGATCTCAACCCCATTGAGCACGTCTGGGACCTGTTGGATCAGAGGGTGAGGGCTAGGGCCATTCCCTCCAGAAATGTCCGGGAACATGCAGGTGCCTTGGTGGAAGAGTGGGGTAACATCTCACAGCAAGAACTGGCAAATCTGGTGCAGTCCATGAGGAGGAGATGCACTGCAGTACTTAATGCAGCTGGTGGCCACCCCAGATACTGACTGTTACTTCTGATTTTGACCCCCCCCCCTTTGTTCAGGGACACATTATTCCATTTGTGTTAGTCACATGTCTGTGGAACTTGTTCAGTTTATGTCTCAGTTGTTGAATCTTATGTTCATACAAATATTTACCCATGTTAAGTTTGCTGAAAATAAACCCAGTTGACAGTGAGAGAACGTTCATATATGTATATATTAGATAGATAGCTATATATATTCCGGACTTCGACATTGCTCATTCAGATATTTCTTTATTTTTACTTTATGGACTGTGTCTGTATTGCTTTGGATTGGGTGTTACTGTTGGAGCAAGAAACACAAGCATTTCGCTGCACCCTACGATAACATCTGCAAATATGTGTACATGACCAATAAACTTTGATTTGATAAAAACTATTGGTGATGATCCTATAATTAGCCTAGTACCGCTCTCTGTGATCACTCAGTGTTCTAACACCACCTCATTCTCTCTCTGTGATCACTCCTAGCTCTGGCTCACTCAGTGTTCTAACACCACCTCATTCTCTCTCTGTGATCACTCCTAGCTCTGGCTCACTCAGTGTTCTAACACCACCTCATTCTCTCTCTGTGATCACTCAGTGTTCTAACACCACCTCATTCTCTCTCTGTGATCACTCAGTGTTCTAACACCACCTCATTCTCTCTCTGTGATCACTCAGTGTTTTAACACCACCTCATTCTCTCTCTGTGATCATTCCTAGCTCTGGCTCACTCAGTGTTCTAACACCACCTCATTCTCTCTCTGTGATCATTCCTAGCTCTGGCTCACTCAGTGTTCTAACACCACCTCATTCTCTGTTCTAACTCTGTGATCATTCCTAGCTGTCACTCAGTGTTCTAACACCACCTCATTCTCTCTCTGTGATCATTCCTAGCTCTGGCTCAGTGTTCTAACACCACCTCATTCTCTCTCTGTGGCTCACTCAGTGTTCTAACACCACCTCATTCTCTCTCTGTGATCATTCTAGCTCTGGCTCACTCAGTGTTCTAACACCACCTCATTCTCTCTCTGTGATCATTCCTAACTCATGGCTCACTCAGTGTTCTAACACCACCTCTTCTCTCTGGCTCACTCAGTGTTCTAACACCACCTCATTCTCTCTCTGTGATCATTCCTAGCTCTGGCTCACTCAGTGTTCTAACACCACCTCATTCTCTCTCTGTGATCATTCCTAGCTCTGGCTCACTCAGTGTTCTAACACCACCTCATTCTCTCTCTGTGATCATTCCTAGCTCTGGCTCAGTGTTCTAACACCACCTCATTCTCTCTCTGTGATCACTCAGTGTTCTAACACCACCTCATTCTCTCTCTGGCTCACTCAGTGTTCTAACACCACCTCATTCTCTCTCTGTGATCATTCCTAGCTCTGGCTCACTCAGTGTTCTAACACCACCTCATTCTCTCTCTGTGATCATTCCTAGCTCTGGCTCACTCAGTGTTTTAACACCACCTCATTCTCTCTCTGTGATCATTCCTAGCTCTGGCTCAGTGTTTAACACCACCTCATTCTCTCTCTGTGATCACTCTCTGGCATTCACTCTGGCTCACTCAGTGTTCTAACACCACCTCATTCTCTCTCTGTGATCATTCCTAACACCACCTCATTCTCTCTGATGTGATCACTCAGTGTTCTAACACCACCTCATTCTCTCTCTGTGTGTTCTATCATTCTCTCTCTGTGATCATTCTAGTCTGGCTCACTCAGTGTTCTAACACCATTCCTCATTCTAGCTCTGGCTCACTCAGTGTTCTAACACCACCTCATTCTCTCTCTGTGATCATTCCTCTCTGCTCTGGCTCACTCAGTGTTCTAACACCACCTCATTCTCTCTCTGTGATCACTCTTCTTAACACCACCTCATTCTCTCTCTGTGATCATTCCTAGCTCTGGCTCACTCAGTGTTCTAACACCACCTCATTCTCTCTCTGTGATCACCAGTGTTCTGTTCTAACACCACCTCATTCTCTCTCTGGCTCACTCAGTGTTCTAACACCACCTCATTCTCTCTCTGTGATCATTCCTAGCTCTGGCTCACTCAGTGTTCTAACACCACCTCATTCTCTCTCTGTGATCATTCCAGTGTTTTCACTCAGTGTTTTAACACCACCTCATTCTCTCTCTGTGATCATTCCTAGCTCTGGCTCACTCAGTGTTCTAACACCACCTCATTCTCTCTCTGTGATCATTCCTAGCTCTGGCTCACTCAGTGTTCTAACACCACCTCATTCTCTCTCTGTGATCACTAGCTCTGGCTCACTCAGTGTTCTAACACCACCTCATTCTCTCTCTGTGATCATTCCTAGCTCTGGCTCACTCAGTGTTCTAACACCACCTCATTCTCTCTCTGTGATCATTCTAGCTCTGGCTCACTCAGTGTTCTAACACCACCTCATTCTCTCTCTGTGATCACTCAGTGTTCTAACACCACCTCATTCTCTCTCTGTGATCACTCAGTGTTCTAACACCACCTCATTCTCTCTCTGTGATCATTCCTAGCTCTGGCTCACTCAGTGTTCTAACACCACCTCATTCTCTCTCTGTGTTCATTCCACCTCAGCTCTCTCTGTGATCACTCAGTGTTCAGTAACACCACCTCATTCTCTCTCTGTGATCATTCCTAGCTCTGGCTCACTCAGTGTTCTAACACCACCTCATTCTCTCTCTGTGATCATTCCTAGCTCTGGCTCACTCAGTGTTCTAACACCACCTCATTCTCTCTCTGTGATCATTCCTAGCTCTGGCTTCTCAGTGTTCTAACACCACCTCATTCTCTCTCTGTGATCATTCTAACACCACCTCATTCTGGCTCTGTGATCATTCAGTGTTCTAACACCACCTCATTCTCTCTCTGTGATCATTCTCTCTCTGTGATCATTCCTAGCTCTGGCTCACTCAGTGTTTTAACACCACCTCATTCTCTCTCTGTGATCATTCCTAGCTCTGGCTCACTCAGTGTTTTAACACCACCTCATTCTCTCTCTGTGATCATTCCTAGCTCTGGCTCACTCAGTGTTTTAACACCACCTCATTCTCTCTCTGTGATCATTCCTAGCTCTGGCTCACTCAGTGTTCTAACACCACCTCATTCTCTCTCTGTGATCACTCAGTGTTCTAACACCACCTCATTCTCTCTCTGTGATCACTCAGTGTTCTAACACCACCTCATTCTCTCTCTGTGATCACTCAGTGTTCTAACACCACCTCATTCTCTCTGTGATCACTCAGTGTTCTAACACCACCTCATTCTCTCTCTGTGATCATTCCTAGCTCTGGCTCACTCAGTGTTCTAACACCACCTCATTCTCTCTCTGGCTCACTCAGTGTTTTAACACCACCTCATTCTCTCTCTGTGATCATTCCTAGCTCTGGCTCACTCAGTGTTCTAACACCACCTCATTCTCTCTCTGTGATCATTCCTAGCTCTGGCTCACTCAGTGTTCTAACACCACCTCATTCTCTCTCTGTGATCACTCAGTGTTCTAACACCACCTCATTCTCTCTCTGTGATCACTCAGTGTTCTAACACCACCTCATTCTCTGTGATCATGTGTTTCTAACACCACCTCATTCTCTCTCTGTGATCACTCAGTGTTCTAACACCACCTCATTCTCTCTGTGATCACTCTGGCTCACTCAGTGTTCACCACCTCAGCTCTGTGTTTTAACACCACCTCATTCTCTCTCTGTGATCATTCCTAGCTCTGGCTCACTCAGTGTTCTAACACCACCTCATTCTCTCTCTGTGATCATTCCTAGCTCTGGCTCACTCAGTGTTCTAACACCACCTCATTCTCTCTCTGTGATCATTCCTATCACTCAGTGTTCTAACACCACCTCACCTCTCTGTGATCATCTCTAACTCTGTGATCACTCAGTGTTCTAACACCACCTCATTCTCTCTCTGTGATCATTCCCACCTCATTCTCTCTCTGGCTCACTCAGTGTTCTAACACCACCTCATTCTCTCTCTGTGATCATTCCTAGCTCTGGCTCACTCAGTGTTTTAACACCACCTCATTCTCTCTCTGTGATCACTCAGTGTTCTAACACCACCTCATTCTCTCTCTGGCTCACTCAGTGTTCTAACACCACCTCATTCTCTCTCTGTGATCATTCCTAGCTCTGGCTCACTCAGTGTTCTAACACCACCTCATTCTCTCTCTGGCTCACTCAGTGTTCTAACACCACCTCATTCTCTCTCTGTGATCATTCCTAGCTCTGGCTCACTCAGTGTTCTAACACCACCTCATTCTCTCTCTGTGATCATCATTCCTAACACCACCTCATTCTCTCATCTCTGGCTCACTCAGTGTTCTAACACCACCTCATTCTCTCTCTGTGATCACTCCTAGCTCTGGCTCACTCAGTGTTCTAACACCACCTCATTCTCTCTCTGTGATCATTCCTAGCTCTGGCTCACTCAGTGTTTTAACACCACCTCATTCTCTCTCTGTGATCATTCCTAGCTCTGGCTCACTCAGTGTTCTAACACCACCTCATTCTCTCTCTGTGATCATTCAGTGTTCTAACACCACCTCATTCTCTCTCTGTGATCACTCAGTGTTCTAACACCACCTCATTCTCTCTCTGACTCACTCAGTGTTCTAACACCACCTCATTCTCTCTCTGGCTCACTCAGTGTTCTAACACCACCTCATTCTCTCTCTGTGATCACTCAGTGTTCTAACACCACCTCATTCTCTGTGATCTGGCTCACTCAGTGTTCTAACACCACCTCATTCTCTCTCTGTGATCATTCTCACTCAGTGTTCTAACACCACCTCATTCTCTCTGTGATCATTCTCTCACTCAGTGTTCTAACACCACCTCATTCTCTCTCTGTGATCATTCCTAGCTCTGGCTCACTCAGTGTTCTAACACCACCTCATTCTCTCTCTGTGATCATTCCTAGCTCTGGCTCACTCAGTGTTCTAACACCACCTCATTCTCTCTCTGTGATCATTCCTAGCTCTGGCTCACTCAGTGTTTTAACACCACCTCATTCTCTCTATGTGATCATTCCTAGCTCTGGCTCTCAGTGTTCTAACACCACCTCATTCTCTCTCTGCTCACTCAGTGTTCTAACACCACCTCATTCTCTCTCTGTGATCACTCAGTGTTCTGTTCTAACACCACCTCATTCTCTCTCTGTGATCATTCTAGCTCTGGTGTGTTCTAACACCACCTCATTCTCTCTCTGTGATCATTCCTAGTCTCTGGCTCACCTCAGTGTCTCTAACACCACACCACCTCATTCTCTCTCTGGCTCACTCAGTGTTCTAACACCACCTCATTCTCTCTCTGTGATCACTCAGTGTTCTAACACCACCTCATTCTCTCTCTTCATTCTCTCTCTGTTCTAACACCATCATTCTCTCTCTGGCTCACTCAGTGTTCTAACACCACCTCATTCTCTCTCTGTGATCATTCCTAGCTCTGGCTCACTCAGTGTTCTAACACCACCTCATTCTCTCTCTGTGATCATTCCTAGCTCTGGCTCACTCAGTGTTCTAACACCACCTCATTCTCTCTCTGTGATCATTCCTAGCTCTGGCTCACTCAGTGTTTAACACCACCTCATTCTCTCTCTGTGATCATTCCTAGCTCTGGCTCACTCAGTGTTCACCACCTCAACACCACCTCATTCTCTCTCTGTGATCACTCAGTGTTCTAACACCACCTCATTCTCTCTCTGTGATCATTCCTAGCTCTGGCTCACTCAGTGTTCTAACACCACCTCATTCTCTCTCTGTGATCATTCCTAGCTCTGGCTCACTCAGTGTTCTAACACCACCTCATTCTCTCTCTGTGATCATTCCTAGCTCTGGCTCACTCAGTGTTCTAACACCACCTCATTCTCTCTCTGTGATCATTCTCTCAGTGTCTAACTCACTCAGTTTCTAACACCACCTCATTCTCTCTCTGGCTCACTCAGTGTTCTAACACCACCTCATTCTCTCTCTGTGATCATTCAGTGTTCTAGTGTTCTAACACCACCTCATTCTCTCTCTGTGATCTGTGATCACTCAGTGTTCTAACACCACCTCATTCTCTCTCTGTGATCATGTCCACCACTCTGGCTCACTCAGTGTTCTAACACCACCTCATTCTCTCTCTGTGATCATTCCTCTAACACCACCTCATTCTCTGATCACTCAGTGTTCTAACACCACCTCATTCTCTCTCTGTGATCATTCTAGCTCTGGCTCACTCAGTGTTCTAACACCACCTCATTCTCTCATTCCTAGCTCTGTGTTCATTCTCATTCTCTGTGATCACTCAGTGTTCTAACACCACCTCATTCTCTCTCTGTGATCATTCCTAGCTCTGGCTCACTCAGTGTTTTAACACCACCTCATTCTCTCTCTGTGATCATTCCTAGCTCTGGCTCACTCAGTGTTCTAACACCACCTCATTCTCTCTCTGTGATCATTCCTAGCTCTGGCTCACTCAGTGTTCTAACACCACCTCATTCTCTCTCTGTGATCACTCAGTGTTCTAACACCACCTCATTCTCTCTCTGTGATCACTCAGTGTTCTAACACCACCTCATTCTCTCTGTGATCATTCTCTCTCTCTCTGTGATCACTCAGTGTTCTAACACCACCTCATTCTCTCTCTGTGATCACTCAGTGTTCTAACACCACCTCATTCTCTCTCTGTGATCATTCCTAGCTCTGGCTCACTCAGTGTTCTAACACCACCTCATTCTCTCTCTGTGATCACTCAGTGTTCTAACACCACCTCATTCTCTCTGATCACCAGCTCTCATTTTCTAACACCACCTCATTCTCTCTCTGAGCTCACTCAGTGTTCTAACACCACCTCATTCTCTCTCTGTGATCATTCCTAACTCTGGCTCACTCAGTGTTCTAACACCACCTCATTCTCTCTCTGTGATCATTCCTAGCTCTGGCTCACTCAGTGTTTTAACACCACCTCATTCTCTCTCTGTGATCAGTGTTCTAACACCACCTCATTCTCTCTCTGTGATCATTCCTAGCTCTGGCTCACTCAGTGTTCTAACACCACCTCATTCTCTCTCTGTGATCATTCCTAGCTCTGGCTCACTCAGTGTTCTAACACCACCTCATTCTCTCTCTGGCTCACTCAGTGTTCTAACACCACCTCATTCTCTCTCTGTGATCATTCCTAGCTCTGGCTCACTCAGTGTTCTAACACCACCTCATTCTCTCTCTGTGATCACTCAGTGCTCTAACACCACCTCATTCTCCTCATTCTCTGTGATCACTCAGTGTTCTAACACCACCTCATTCTCTCTCTGTGATCATTCCTAGCTCTGGCTCACTCAGTGTTCTAACACCACCTCATTCTCTCTCTGTGATCATCTACTCTGGCACTGTGTTTAACACCACCTCATTCTCTCTCTGTGATCATTTTTAACACCACTCTGGCTCACTCAGTGTTCTAACACCACCTCATTCTCTCTCTGTGATCACTCCTAGCTCTGGCTCACTCAGTGTTCTAACACCACCTCATTCTCTCTCTGTGATCATTCCTAGCTCTGGCTCACTCAGTGTTTTAACACCACCTCATTCTCTCTCTGTGATCATTCCTAGCTCTGGCTCACTCAGTGTTCTAACACCACCTCATTCTCTCTCTGTGATCATTCAGTGTTCTAACACCACCTCATTCTCTCTCTGTGATCATTCAGTGTTCTAACACCACCTCATTCTCTCTCTGTGATCATTCCTAGCTCTGGCTCACTCAGTGTTCTAACACCACCTCATTCTCTCTCTGTGATCATTCCTAGCTCTGGCTCACTCAGTGTTCTAACACCACCTCATTCTCTCTCTGTGATCATTCCTAGCTCTGGCTCACTCAGTGTTCTAACACCACCTCATTCTCTCTCTGTGATCATTCCTAGCTCTGGCTCACTCAGTGTTCTAACACCACCTCATTCTCTCTCTGTGATCATTCAGTGTTCTAACACCACTCTCACTCAGTGCTCACCACCTCAGTGATCATTCCTCTGGCTCACTCAGTGTTCTAACACCACCTCATTCTCTCTCTGTGATCATTCCTAGCTCTGGCTCACTCAGTGTTTTAACACCACCTCATTCTCTCTCTGTGATCATTCCTAGCTCTGGCTCACTCAGTGTTTTAACACCACCTCATTCTCTCTCTGTGATCATTCCTAGCTCTGGCTCACTCAGTGTTTTAACACCACCTCATTCTCTCTCTGTGATCATTCCTAGCTCTGGCTCACTCAGTGTTTTAACACCACCTCATTCTCTCTCTGTGATCATTCCACCACCTCATTCTCTGGCTCACTCAGTGTTCTAACACCACCTCATTCTCTCTCTGTGATCACTCAGTGTTCTAACACCACCTCATTCTCTCTCTGTGATCACTCAGTGTTCTAACACCACCTCATTCTCTCTCTGTGATCACTCAGTGTTCTAACACCACCTCATTCTCTCTCTGTGATCACTCAGTGTTCTAACACCACCTCATTCTCTCTCTGTGATCATTCCTAGCTCTGGCTCACTCAGTGTTCTAACACCACCTCATTCTCTCTCTGGCTCACTCAGTGTTCTAACACCACCTCATTCTCTCTCTGTGATCATTCCTAGCTCTGGCTCACTCAGTGTTCTAACACCACCTCATTCTCTCTCTGTGAACACCACCTCATTCTCTCTCTGTGATCATTCCTAGCTCTGGCTCACTCAGTGTTCTAACACCACCTCATTCTCTCTCTGTGATCACTCAGTGTTTTAACACCACCTCATTCTCTCTCTGTGATCATTCCTAGCTCTGGCTCACTCAGTGTTCTAACACCACCTCATTCTCTCTCTGTGATCACTCCTAGCTCTGGCTCACTCAGTGTTCTAACACCACCTCATTCTCTCTCTGTGATCATTCCTAGCTCTGGCTCACTCAGTGTTCTAACACCACCTCATTCTCTCTCTGTGATCATTCCTAGCTCTGGCTCACTCAGTGTTCTAACACCACCTCATTCTCTCTCTGTGATCACTCAGTGTTCTAACACCACCTCATTCTCTCTCTGTGATCACTCAGTGTTCTAACACCACCTCATTCTCTCTCTGTGATCATTCCTAGCTCTGGCTCACTCAGTGTTCTAACACCACCTCATTCTCTCTCTGTGATCATTCCTAGCTCTGGCTCACTCAGTGTTCTAACACCACCTCATCATTCTCTCTGGCTCACTGTGTTCTATCACCTCATTCTCTAGATCTGGCTCACTCAGTGTTCTAACACCACCTCATTCTCTCTCTGTGATCATTCCTAGCTCTGGCTCACTCAGTGTTCTAACACCACCTCATTCTCTCTCTGTGACCACCTCATTCTCTCTCTGGCTCACTCAGTGTTCTAACACCACCTCATTCTCTCTGTGATCATTCTCTCTGGCTCACTCAGTGTTCTAACACCACCTCATTCTCTCTCTGTGATCATTCCTAGCTCTGGCTCACTCAGTGTTCTAACACCACCTCATTCTCTCTCTGTGATCATTCCTAGCTCTGGCTCACTCAGTGTTCTAACACCACCTCATTCTCTCTCTGTGATCATTCCTAGCTCTGGCTCACTCAGTGTTTTAACACCACCTCATTCTCTCTCTGTGATCATTCCTAGCTCTGGCTCACTCAGTGTTCTAACACCACCTCATTCTCTCTCTGTGATCATTCCTAGCTCTGGCTCACTCAGTGTTCTAACACCACCTCATTCTCTCTCTGTGATCATTCCTAGCTCTGGCTCACTCAGTGTTCTAACACCACCTCATTCTCTCTCTGTGATCATTCCACCAGCTCTGGCTCACTCAGTGTTCTAACACCACCTCATTCTCTCTCTGTGATCACTCAGTGTTCTAACACCACCTCATTCTCTCTCTGTGATCACTCAGTGTTCTAACACCACCTCATTCTCTCTCTGTGATCATTCCTAGCTCTGGCTCACTCAGTGTTCTAACACCACCTCATTCTCTCTCTGTGATCATTCCTAGCTCTGGCTCACTCAGTGTTCTAACACCACCTCATTCTCTCTCTGTGATCATTCACTCAGTGTTCTAACACCACCTCATTCTCTCTCTGTGATCATTCCTAGCTCTGGCTCACTCAGTGTTCTAACACCACCTCATTCTCTCTCTGTGATCACTCTCTGTGATCACTCAGTGTTCTAACACCACCTCATTCTCTCTCTGTGATCATTCCTAGCTCTGGCTCACTCAGTGTTCTAACACCACCTCATTCTCTCTGTGATCATTCCTAGCTCTGGCTCACTCAGTGTTCTAACACCACCTCATTCTCTCTCTGTGATCATTCCCACCTAGCTCTGGCTCACTCAGTGTTCTAACACCACCTCATTCTCTCTCTGTGATCATTCCTAGCTCTGGCTCACTCAGTGTTCTAACACCACCTCATTCTCTCTCTGTGATCATTCCTAGCTCTGGCTCACTCAGTGTTCTAACACCACCTCATTCTCTCTGTGATCATTCCTAGCTCTGGCTCACTCAGTGTTCTAACACCACCTCATTCTCTCTCTGTGATCATTCCTAGCTCTGGCTCACTCAGTGTTCTAACACCACCTCATTCTCATCTCTGTCTGGCTCACTCAGTGTTCCTCATTCTCTCTCTGTGATCTCACTCAGTGTTTTAACACCACCTCATTCTCTCTCTGTGATCATTCCTAGCTCTGGCTCACTCAGTGTTCTAACACCACCTCATTCTCTCTCTGTGATCATTCCTAGCTCTGGCTCACTCAGTGTTCTAACACCACCTCATTCTCTCTCTGTGATCACTCAGTGTTCTAACACCACCTCATTCTCTGTGATCACTCAGTGTTCTAACACCACCTCATTCTCTCTCTGTGATCATTCCTAGCTCTGGCTCACTCAGTGTTCTAACACCACCTCATTCTCTCTCTGTGATCATTCTAGCTCTGGCTCACTCAGTGTTCTAACACCACCTCATTGTTCTAACACCACCTCTCTTCTGTCTGGCTCACTCAGTGTTCTAACACCACCTCATTCTCTCTCTGTGATCATTCCTAGCTCTGGCTCACTCAGTGTTCTAACACCACCTCATTCTCTCTCTGTGATCATTCCTAGCTCTGGCTCACTCAGTGTTCTAACACCACCTCATTCTCTCTCTGTGATCATTCCTAGGCTCACTCAGTGTTTAACACCACCTCATTCTCTCTCTGTGATCATTCCTAGCTCTGGCTCACTCAGTGTTCTAACACCACCTCATTCTCTCTCTGTGATCATTCCTAGCTCTGGCTCACTCAGTGTTCTAACACCACCTCATTCTCTCTCTGTGATCATTCCTAGCTCTGGCTCACTCAGTGTTCTAACACCACCTCATTCTCTCTCTGTGATCATTCCTAGCTCTGGCTCACTCAGTGTTCTAACACCACCTCATTCTCTCTCTGTGATCACTCAGTGTTCTAACACCACCTCATTCTCTCTCTGTGATCACTCAGTGTTCTAACACCACCTCATTCTCTCTCATTCCTAGTGATCACTCAGTGTTCTAACACCACCTCATTCTCTCTCTGTGATCATTCCTAGCTCTGGCTCACTCAGTGTTTAACACCACCTCACTCTCATGATCATTCCTCTCTGGCTCACTCAGTGTTCTAACACCACCTCATTCTCTCTCTGTGATCACTCAGTGTTCTAACACCACACCATTCATTCTCTCTGTGATCATTCCTAGCTCTGGCTCACTCAGTGTTCTAACACCACCTCATTCTCTCTCTGTGATCACTCAGTGTTCTAACACCACCTCATTCTCTCTCTGTGATCACTCAGTGTTTTAACACCACCTCATTCTCTCTCTGTGATCATTCCTCATTCTCTCTCTGGCTCACTCAGTGTTCTAACACCACCTCATTCTCTAACTGTGATCATTCCTCTCTGGCTCACTCAGTGTTCTAACACCACCTCATTCTCTCTCTGTGATCATTCCTAGCTCTGGCTCACTCAGTGTTCTAACACCACCTCATTCTCTCTCTGTGATCATTCCTAGCTCTGGTGTTCTGTTCTAACACCACCTCATTCTCTCTCTGTGATCATTCCTAGCTCTGGCTCACTCAGTGTTCTAACACCACCTCATTCTCTCTCTGTGATCATTCCTAGCTCTGGCTCACTCAGTGTTCTAACACCACCTCATTCTCTCTCTGTGATCATTCCTAGCTCTGGCTCACTCAGTGTTCTAACACCACCTCATTCTCTCTCTGTGATCACTCAGTGTTCTAACACCACCTCATTCTCTCTCTGTGATCATTCCTAGCTCTGGCTCACTCAGTGTTCTAACACCACCTCATTCTCTCTCTGTGATCACTCAGTGTTCACTCAGTGTTCTAACACCACCTCATTCTCTCTCTGTGATCACTCACTCAGTGTTCTAACACCACCTCATTCTCTCTCTGTGATGTTCTAACACCACCTCATTCTCTCTCTGTGATCATTCTAGCTCTGGCTCACTCAGTGTTCTAACACCACCTCATTCTCTCTCTGTGATCATTCCTAGCTCTGGCTCACTCAGTGTTTTAACACCACCTCATTCTCTCTCTGTGATCATTCCTAGCTCTGGCTCACTCAGTGTTTTAACACCACCTCATTCTCTCTCTGTGATCATTCCTAGCTCTGGCTCACTCAGTGTTCTAACACCACCTCATTCTCTCTCTGTGATCATCTCTCTGGATCACTCAGTGTTCTAACACCACCTCATTCTCTCTCTGTGATCACCTCAGTGTTCTAACACCACCTCATTCTCTCTCTGTGATCATTCAGTGTTTCTAACACCACCTCATTCTCTCTCTGTGATCACTCAGTGTTCTAACACCACCTCATTCTCTCTCTGTGATCATTCCTAGCTCTGGCTCACTCAGTGTTCTAACACCACCTCATTCTCTCTCTGTGATCATTCCTAGCTCTGGCTCACTCAGTGTTCTAACACCACCTCATTCTCTCTCTGTGATCATTCCTAGCTCTGGCTCACTCAGTGTTCTAACACCACCTCATTCTCTCTCTGTGATCATTCCTAGCTCTGGCTCACTCAGTGTTCTAACACCACCTCATTCTCTCTCTGTGTCACTCAGTGTTCTAACACCACCTCATTCTCTCTCTGTGATCACTCAGTGTTCTAACACCACCTCATTCTCTCTCTGTGATCATTCCTAGCTGATCACTCAGTGTTCTAACACCACCTCATTCTCTCTCTGTGATCATTCCTAGCTCTGGCTCACTCAGTGTTCTAACACCACCTCATTCTCTCTTCCTAGCTCTGTGATCATTTCCTAACTCTGGCTCACTCAGTGTTTTAACACCACCTCATTCTCTCTCTGTGATCATTCCTAGCTCTGGCTCACTCAGTGTTCTAACACCACCTCATTCTCTCTCTGTGATCATTCCTAGCTCTGGCTCACTCAGTGTTCTAACACCACCTCATTCTCTCTCTGTGATCACTTCAGTCTTCTCATTCTCTACACTAACACCACCTCATTCTCTCTCTGTGATCACTCAGTGTTCTAACACCACCTCATTCTCTCTCTGTGATCACTCAGTGTTCTAACACCACCTCATTCTCTCTCTGTGATCATTCCTAGCTCTGGCTCACTCAGTGTTCTTACACCACCTCATTCTCTCTCTGTGATCACTCAGTGTTTTAACACCACCTCATTCTCTCTCTGTGATCATTCCTAGCTCTGGCTCACTCAGTGTTCTAACACCACCTCATTCTCTCTCTGTGATCATTCCTAGCTCTGGCTCACTCAGTGTTCTAACACCACCTCATTCTCTCTCTGTGATCACTCAGTGTTCTAACACCACCTCATTCTCTCTCTGTGATCATTCAGTGTTCTAACACCACCTCATTCTCTCTCTGTGATCATTCCTAGCTCTGGCTCACTCAGTGTTCTAACACCACCTCATTCTCTCTCTGTGATCATTCCTAGCTCTGGCTCACTCAGTGTTCTAACACCACCTCATTCTCTCTCTGTGATCATTCCTAGCTCTGGCTCACTCAGTGTTCTAACACCACCTCATTCTCTCTCTGTGATCATTCTCAGTCTGTTCTCACTCACCTAACACCACCTCATTCTCTCTCTGTGATCACTCAGTGTTCTAACACCACCTCATTCTCTCTCTGTGATCATTCCTAGCTCTGGCTCACTCAGTGTTCTAACCACCTCATTCTCTCTCTGTGATCATTCCTAGTGTTTCTGGCTCACTCAGTGTTCTAACACCACCTCATTCTCTCTCTGTGATCATTCCTAGCTCTGGCTCACTCAGTGTTCTAACACCACCTCATTCTCTCTCTGTGATCATTCTCTGGCTCACTCAGTGTTCTAACACCACCTCATTCTCTCTCTGTGATCACTCAGTGTTCTAACACCACCTCAGTGTTCTAACACTGTGATCACTCAGTGTTCTAACTCCATCATTCTCTCTCTGTGATCACTCAGTGTTCTAACACCACCTCATTCTCTCTCATTCCTAGTGATCACTCAGTGTCCACCACCTCATTCTCTCTCTGTGATCATCACTGGCTCACAGTGTTCTAACACCACCTCATTCTCTCTGTGATCATTCCTAGCTCTGGCTCACTCAGTGTTCTAACACCACCTCATTCTCTCTCTGTGATCACTCCTAGCTCTGGCTCACTCAGTGTTCTAACACCACCTCATTCTCTCTCTGTGATCACTCCTAGCTCTGGCTCACTCATTCTCTCTCTGTGATCATTCCTAGCTCTGGCTGTTCTAACACCACCTCATTCTCTCTCTGTGATCATTCTCAGTGTTCTAACACCACCTCATTCTCTCTCTGTGATCATTCCTAACACCACCTGGCTCATCATCAGTGTTCTAACACCACCTCATTCTCTCTCTGTGATCATTCCTAGCTCTGGCTCACTCAGTGTTCTAACACCACCTCATTCTCTCTCTGTGATCATTCCTAGCTCTGGCTCACTCAGTGTTTTAACACCACCTCATTCTCTCTCTGTGATCATTCCTAGCTCTGGCTCACTCAGTGTTCTAACACCACCTCATTCTCTCTCTGTGATCACTCAGTGTTCTAACACCACCTCATTCTCTCTCTGTGATCACTCAGTGTTCTAACACCACCTCATTCTCTCTCTGTGATCACTCAGTGTTCTAACACCACCTCATTCTCTCTCTGTGATCACTCAGTGTTCTAACACCACCTCATTCTCTCTCTGTGATCATTCCTAGCTCTGGCTCACTCAGTGTTCTAACACCACCTCATTCTCTCTCTGTGATCATTCCTAGCTCTGTGTTCTAACACCACCTCAGTGTTCTAACACCACCTCATTCTCTCTCTGTGATCATTCCTAGCTCTGGCTCACTCAGTGTTCTAACACCACCTCATTCTCTCTCTGTGATCATTCCTAGCTCTGGCTCACTCAGTGTTCTAACACCACCTCATTCTCTCTCTGTGATCACTCAGTGTTCTAACACCACCTCATTCTCTCTCTGTGATCATTCCTATCACTCAGTGTTCTAACACCACCTCATTCTCTCTGTGATCATTCAGTGTTCTAACACCACCTCATTCTCTCTCTGTGATCACTCAGTGTTCTAACACCACCTCATTCTCTCTCTGTGATCATTCCTAGCTCTGGCTCACTCAGTGTTTTAACACCACCTCATTCTCTCTCTGTGATCATTCCTAGCTCTGGCTCACTCAGTGTTTTAACACCACCTCATTCTCTCTCTGTGATCATTCCTAGCTCTGGCTCACTCAGTGTTTAACACCACCTCATTCTCTCTCTGTGATCATTCCTAGCTCTGGCTCACTCAGTGTTCTAACACCACCTCATTCTCTGTGATCTCTCTGTGATCACTCAGTGTTCTAACACCACCTCATTCTCTCTCTGTGATCACTCAGTGTTCTAACACCACCTCATTCTCTCTCTGTGATCACTCAGTGTTCTAACACCACCTCATTCTCTCTCTGTGATCACTCAGTGTTCTAACACCACCTCATTCTCTCTCTGTGATCATTCCTAGCTCTGGCTCACTCAGTGTTCTAACACCACCTCATTCTCTCTCTGGCTCACTCAGTGTTCTAACTCAGTGTTCAGTGTTCTAACACCACCTCATTCTCTCTCTGTGATCATTCCTAGCTCTGGCTCACTCAGTGTTCTAACACCACCTCATTCTCTCTCTGTGATCTGGCTCACTCAGTGTTCTAACACCACCTCATTCTCTCTGGCTCACTCAGTGTTCTAACACCACCTCATTCTCTCTCTGTGATCACTCAGTGTTCTAACACCACCTCATTCTCTCTCTGTGATCATTCCTAGCTCTGGCTCACTCAGTGTTCTAACACCACCTCATTCTCTCTCTGTGATCATTCCTAGCTCTGGCTCACTCAGTGTTCTAACACCACCTCATTCTCTCTCTGTGATCACTCAGTGTTTTAACACCACCTCATTCTCTCTCTGTGATCATTCCTAGCTCTGGCTCACTCAGTGTTCTAACACCACCTCATTCTCTCTCTGTGATCACTCCTAGCTCTGGCTCACTCAGTGTTCTAACACCACCTCATTCTCTCTCTGTGATCATTCCTAGCTCTGGCTCACTCAGTGTTCTAACACCACCTCTCTCTGTGATTCTCTCTCTGTGATCACTCAGTGTTCTAACACCACCTCATTCTCTCTCCTGTGATCACTCAGTGTTCTAACACCACCTCATTCTCTCTCTGTGATCACTCAGTGTTCTAACACCACTAACACCACCTCATTCTCTCTGTGATCACTCAGTGTTCTAACACCACCTCATTCTCTCTCTGTGATCATTCCTAGCTCTGGCTCACTCAGTGTTTAACACCACCTCATTCTCTCTCTGTGATCATTCACCACCTCAGCTCTGATCATTCCTAGCTGGCTCACTCAGTGTTTTAACACCACCTCATTCTCTCTCTGTGATCATTCCTAGCTCTGGCTCACTCAGTGTTTTAACACCACCTCATTCTCTCTCTGTGATCATTCCTAGCTCTGGCTCACTCAGTGTTCTAACACCACCTCATTCTCTCTCTGTGATCATTCAGTGTTCTAACACCACCTCATTCTCTCTCTGTGATCATTCAGTGTTCTAACACCACCTCATTCTCTCATCTCAGTGATCACTCAGTGTTCTAACACCACCTCATTCTCTCTAACACCACCTCATTCTGTCTGTGATCACTCAGTGTTCTAACACCACCTCATTCTCTCTCTGTGATCATTCCTAGCTCTGGCTCACTCAGTGTTCTAACACCACCTCATTCTCTCTCTGTGATCATCAGCTCTGGCTCACTCAGTGTTTAACACCACCTCATTCTCTCTCTGTGATCATTCCTAGCTCTGGCTCACTCAGTGTTCTAACACCACCTCATTCTCTCTCTGTGATCATTCCTAGCTCTGGCTCACTCAGTGTTCTAACACCACCTCATTCTCTCTCTGTGATCATTCCAGTCTGTCACTCAGTGTTTAACACCACCTCATTCTCTCTCTGTGATCATTCCTAGCTCTGGCTCACTCAGTGTTCTAACACCACCTCATTCTCTCTCTGTGATCATTCCTAGCTCTGGCTCACTCAGTGTTCTAACACCACCTCATTCTCTCTTCCTAGCTGATCACTCAGTGTTTTAACACCACCTCATTCTCTCTCTGTGATCATTCCTAGCTCTGGCTCACTCAGTGCTCTAACACCACCTCATTCTCTCTCTGTGATCATTCCTAGCTCTGGCTCACTCAGTGCTCTAACACCACCTCATTCTCTCTCTGTGATCATTCCTAGCTCTGGCTCACTCAGTGTTCTAACACCACCTCATTCTCTCTCTGTCATTCCTAGCTCACTCAGTGTTCTAACACCACCACCTCATTCTCTCTCTCTCTCTGTGATCATCTCACTCAGTGTTCTAACACCACCTCATTCTCTCTCTGTGATCACTCAGTGTTCTAACACCACCTCATTCTCTCTCTGTGATCATTCTAGCTCTGGCTCACTGTGATCAGTGTTTTAACACCACCTCATTCTCTCTCTGTGATCATTCCTAGCTCTGGCTCACTCAGTGTTTTAACACCACCTCATTCTCTCTCTGTGATCATTCCTAGCTCTGGCTCACTCAGTGTTTTAACACCACCTCATTCTCTCTCTGTGATCATTCCTAGCTCTGGCTCACTCAGTGTTTTAACACCACCTCATTCTCTCTCTGTGATCATTCCTAGCTCTGGCTCACTCAGTGTTCTAACACCACCTCATTCTCTCTCTGTGATCACTCAGTGTTCTAACACCACCTCATTCTCTCTCTGTGATCACTCAGTGTTCTAACACCACCTCATTCTCTCTCTGTGATCACTCAGTGTTCTAACACCACCTCATTCTCTCTCTGTGATCACTCAGTGTTCTAACACCACCTCATTCTCTCTCTGTGATCATTCCTAGCTCTGGCTCACTCAGTGTTCTAACACCACCTCATTCTCTCTCTGTGATCACTCAGTGTTCTAACACCACCTCATTCTCTCTCTGTGATCTTTCCTAGCTCTGGCTCACTCAGTGTTCTAACACCACCTCATTCTCTCTCTGTGATCACTCAGTGTTCTAACACCACCTCATTCTCTCTCTGTGATCACTCAGTGTTCTAACACCACCTCATTCTCTCTCTGTGATCATTCCTAGCTCTGGCTCACTCAGTGTTTTAACACCACCTCATTCTCTCTCTGTGATCATTCCTAGCTCTGGCTCACTCAGTGTTTTAACACCACCTCATTCTCTCTCTAGCTGATCATTGTTCTAACACCACCTCATTCTCTCTCTGGATCACTCAGTGTTGTTAACACCACCTCATTCTCTCTCTGTGATCATTCCTAGCTCTGGCTCACTCAGTGTTCTAACACCACCTCATTCTCTCTCTGTGATCATTCTCTCTGGCTCACTCAGTGTTCTAACACCACCTCATTCTCATCATCTCTCTCTGTGATCACTCAGTGCTCTAACACCACCTCATTCTCTCTCTGTGATCACTCAGTGTTCTAACACCACCTCATTCTCTCTCTGTGATCACTCAGTGTTCTAACACCACCTCATTCTCTCTCTGTGATCATTCCTAGCTCTGGCTCACTCAGTGTTCTAACACCACCTCATTCTCTCTCTGTGATCATTCACTCTGGCTCACTGTTTTAACACCACCTCATTCTCTCTCTGTGATCATTCCTAGCTCTGGCTCACTCAGTGTTCTAACACCACCTCATTCTCTCTCTGTGATCATTCCTAGCTCTGGCTCACTCAGTGTTCTAACACCACCTCATTCTCTCTCTGTGATCATTCCTAGCTCTGGCTCACTCAGTGTTCTAACACCACCTCATTCTCTCTCTGTGATCATTCAGTGTCACTCTAACACCACCTCATTCTCTCTCTCATTCCTATCATCACAGTGTTCTAACACCACCTCATTCTCTCTCTGTGATCATTCCTAGCTCTGGCTCACTCAGTGTTCTAACACCACCTCATTCTCTCTCTGTGATCATTCCTAGCTCTGGCTCACCTCAGTGTTCTAACACCACCTCATTCTCTCTCTGTGATCATTCCTAGCTCTGGCTCACTCAGTGTTCTAACACCACCTCATTCTCTCTCTGTGATCATTCCTAGCTCTGGCTCACTCAGTGTTCTAACACCACCTCTCATTCTCTCTCTGTGATTCTATTCCTAGCTCTGGCTCACTCAGTGTTCTAACACCACCTCATTCTCTCTCTGTGATCATTCCTAGCTCTGGCTCACTCAGTGTTCTAACACCACCTCATTCTCTCTCTGTGATCATTCCTAGCTCTGGCTCACTCAGTGTTTTAACACCACCTCATTCTCTCTCTGTGATCATTCCTAGCTCTGGCTCACTCAGTGTTTTAACACCACCTCATTCTCTCTCTGTGATCATTCCTAGCTCTGGCTCACTCAGTGTTTTAACACCACCTCATTCTCTCTCTGTGATCATTCCTAGCTCTGGCTCACTCAGTGTTCTAACACCACCTCATTCTCTCTCTGTGATCACTCAGTGTTCTAACACCACCTCATTCTCTCTCTGTGATCACTCAGTGTTCTAACACCACCTCATTCTCTCTCTGTGATCATTCCTAGCTCTGGCTCACTCAGTGTTCTAACACCACCTCATTCTCTCTCTGTGATCATTCCTAGCTCTGGCTCACTCAGTGTTCTAACACCACCTCATTCTCTCTCTGTGATCATTCCTAGCTCTGGCTCACTCAGTGTTCTAACACCACCTCATTCTCTCTCTGTGATCATTCCTAGCTCTGGCTCACTCAGTGTTCTAACACCACCTCATTCTCTCTCTGTGATCATTCCTAGTGGCTCACTCAGTGTTCTAACACCACCTCATTCTCTCTCTGTGATCACTCAGTGTTCTAACACCACCTCATTCTCTCTCTGTGATCATTCTTAGCTCTGGCTCACTCAGTGTTCTAACACCACCTCATTCTCTCTCTGTGATCATTCCTAGCTCTGGCTCACTCAGTGTTCTAACACCACCTCATTCTCTCTCTGTGATCATTCCTAGCTCTGGCTCACTCAGTGTTTTAACACCACCTCATTCTCTCTCTGTGATCATTCCTAGCTCTGGCTCACTCAGTGTTTTAACACCACCTCATTCTCTCTCTGTGATCATTCCTAGCTCTGGCTCACTCAGTGTTCTAACACCACCTCATTCTCTCTCTGTGATCACTCAGTGTTCTAACACCACCTCATTCTCTCTCTGTGATCACTCAGTGTTCTAACACCACCTCATTCTCTCTCTGGCTCACTCAGTGTTTTAACACCACCTCATTCTCTCTCTGTGATCATTCCTAGCTCTGGCTCACTCAGTGTTCTAACACCACCTCATTCTCTCTCTGTCATCATTCTAACACCACCTCATTCTCTGGCTCACTCAGTGTTCTAACACCACCTCATTCTCTCTCTGCTCTGGCTCACTCAGTGTTCTAACACCACCTCATTCTCTCTCTGTGATCATTCCTAGCTCTGGCTCACTCAGTGTTCTAACACCACCTCATTCTCTCTCTGTGATCATTCCTAGCTCTGGCTCACTCAGTGTTCTAACACCACCTCATTCTCTCTCTGTGATCATTCCTAGCTCTGGCTCACTCAGTGTTCTAACACCACCTCATTCTCTCTCTGTGATCATTCAGTGTTCTAACACCACCTCATTCTCTCTCTGTGATCATTCAGTGTTCTAACACCACCTCATTCTCTCTGGCTCACTCAGTGATCATTCCCTCATTCTCTCTGGCTCACTCAGTGTTCTAACACCACCTCATTCTCTCTCTGTGATCACTCAGTGTTCTAACACCACCTCATTCTCTCTCTGGCTCACTCAGTGTTCTAACACCACCTCATTCTCTCTCTGTGATCATTCCTAGCTCTGGCTCACTCAGTGTTCTAACACCACCTCATTCTCTCTCTGTGATCATTCCTAGCTCTGGCTCACTCAGTGTTCTAACACCACCTCATTCTCTCTCTGTGATCATTCCTAGCTCTGGCTCACTCAGTGTTTTAACACCACCTCATTCTCTCTCTGTGATCATTCCTAGCTCTGGCTCACTCAGTGTTCTAACACCACCTCATTCTCTCTCTGTGATCATTCCTAGCTCTGGCTCACTCAGTGTTTTAACACCACCTCATTCTCTCTCTGTGATCAGCCCTAGCTCTGGCTCACTCAGTGTTTTAACACCACCTCATTCTCTCTCTGTGATCATTCCTAGCTCTGGCTCACTCAGTGTTCTAACACCACCTCATTCTCTCTCTGTGATCACTCAGTGTTCTAACACCACCTCATTCTCTCTGTGATCACTCAGTGTTCTAACACCACCTCATTCTCTCTCTGTGATCATTCAGTGTTCTAACACCACCTCATTCTCTCTCTGTGATCATTCCTAGCTCTGGCTCACTCAGTGTTCTAACACCACCTCATTCTCTCTCTGTGATCATTCCTAGCTCTGGCTCACTCAGTGTTCTAACACCACCTCATTCTCTCTCTGTGATCATTCCTAGCTCTGGCTCAGTGTGTTAACACCACCTCATTCTCTTCACTCAGTGTTTCTAACACCACCTCTCTCTCTGTGATCATTCCTAGCTCTGGCTCACTCAGTGTTCTAACACCACCTCATTCTCTCTCTGTGATCATTCCTAGCTCTGGCTCACTCAGTGTTCTAACACCACCTCATTCTCTCTCTGTGATCACTCAGTGTTTTAACACCACCTCATTCTCTCTCTGTGATCATTCCTAGCTCTGGCTCACTCAGTGTTCTAACACCACCTCATTCTCTCTCTGTGATCACTCAGTCTTCACTCAGTGTTCTAACACCACCTCATTCTCTCTCTGTGATCACTCCTAGCTCTGGCTCACTCAGTGTTCTAACACCACCTCATTCTCTCTCTGTGATCACTCCTAGCTCTGGCTCACTCAGTGTTCTAACACCACCTCATTCTCTCTCTGTGATCACCCAGTGTTCTAACACCACCTCATTCTCTCTCTGTGATCACTCAGTGTTCTAACACCACCTCATTCTCTCTCTGTGATCACTCAGTGTTCTAACACCACCTCATTCTCTCTCTGTGATCATTCTCTCTGTGATCACTCAGTGTTCTAACACCACCTCATTCTCTCTCTGTGATCATTCCTAACACTCAGTGTTCTAACACCACCTCATTCTCTCTCTGTGATCATTCCTAGCTCTGGCTCACTCAGTGTTTTAACACCACCTCATTCTCTCTCTGTGATCATTCCTAGCTCTGGCTCACTCAGTGTTTTAACACCACCTCATTCTCTCTCTGTGATCATTCCTAGCTCTGGCTCACTCAGTGTTCTAACACCACCTCATTCTCTCTCTGTGATCACTCACAGTGTTCTAACACCACCTCATTCTCTCATCTGTGATCACTCAGTGTTCTAACACCACCTCATTCTCTCTCTGTGATCACTCACTGTGTCTAACACCACCTCATTCTCTCCTGTGATCACTCAGTGTTCTAACACCACCTCATTCTCTCTCTAGCTCTGGCTCACTCAGTGTTCTAACACCACCTCATTCTCTCTCTGTGATCACTCAGTGTTCTAACACCACCTCATTCTCTCTCTGTGATCATTCCTAACTCTGGCTCACTCAGTGTTTTAACACCACCTCATTCTCTCTCTGTGATCATTCCTAGCTCTGGCTCACTCAGTGTTCTAACACCACCTCATTCTCTCTCTGTGATCATTCCTAGCTCTGGCTCACTCAGTGTTCTAACACCACCTCATTCTCTCTCTGTGACTGGCTCCACAGTGTTCTAACACCACCTCATTCTCTCTCTGTGATCATTCCTAGCTCTGGCTCACTCAGTGTTCTAACACCACCTCATTCTCTCTCTGTGATCATTCCTAGCTCTGGCTCACTCAGTGTTCTAACACCACCTCATTCTCTCTCTGTGATCACTCAGTGTTTTAACACCACCTCATTCTCTCTCTGTGATCATTCCTAGCTCTGGCTCACTCAGTGTTCTAACACCACCTCATTCTCTCTCTGTGATCACTCCTAGCTCTGGCTCACTCAGTGTTCTAACACCACCTCATTCTCTCTCTGTGATCACTCCTAGCTCTGGCTCACTCAGTGTTCTAACACCACCTCATTCTCTCTCTGTGATCAGTGTTCTAACACCACCCTAGCTCTGGCTCACTCAGTGTTCTAACACCACCTCATTCTCTCTCTGTGATCACTCAGTGTTCTAACACCACCTCATTCTCTCTCTGTGATCACTCAGTGTTCTAACACCACCTCATTCTCTCTCTGTGATCACTCAGTGTTCTAACACCACCTGTGATCACTCAGTGTTCTAACACCACCTCATTCTCTCTCTGTGATCATTCCTAGCTCTGGCTCACTCAGTGTTTTAACACCACCTCATTCTCTCTCTGTGATCATTCCTAACACCACCTGGCTCATCTCAGTGTTCTAACACCACCTCATTCTCTCTCTGTGATCATTCCTAGCTCTGGCTCACTCAGTGTTCACTTAACACCACCTCATTCTCTCTCTGTGATCATTCCTAGCTCTGGCTCACTCAGTGTTCTAACACCACCTCATTCTCTCTCTGTGATCATTCCTAGATCACTCAGTGTTCTAACACCACCTCATTCTCTCTCTGTGATCATTCCTAGCTCTGGCTCACTCAGTGTTCTAACACCACCTCATTCTCTCTCTGTGATCATTCCTAGCTCTGGCTCACTCAGTGTTCTAACACCACCTCATTCTCTCTCTGTGATCATCAGTGTTCTAACACCACCTCATTCTCTGTGATCACTCAGTGTTTAACACCACCTCATTCTCTCTCTGTGATCATTCCTAGCTCTGGCTCACTCAGTGTTCTAACACCACCTCATTCTCTCTCTGTGATCATTCCTAGCTCTGGCTCACTCAGTGTTCTAACACCACCTCATTCTCTCTCTGTGATCATTCCTAGCTCTGGCTCACTCAGTGTTCTAACACCACCTCATTCTCTCTCTGTGATCATTCCTAGCTCTGGCTCACTCAGTGTTCTAACACCACCTCATTCTCTCTCTGTGATCACTCAGTGTTCTAACACCACCTCATTCTCTCTCTGTGATCATTCAGTGTTCTAACACCACCTCATTCTCTCTCTGTGATCATTCAGTGTTCTAACACCACCTCATTCTCTCTCTGTGATCATTCCTAGCTCTGGCTCATTCTCAGTGTTTCCTAACACCACACTCAGTGTCACCACCTCTTCTCTCTCTTCCTGATCATTCCTAGCTCTGGCTCACTCAGTGTTTTAACACCACCTCATTCTCTCTCTGTGATCATTCCTAGCTCTGGCTCACTCAGTGTTTTAACACCACCTCATTCTCTCTCTGTGATCATTCCTAGCTCTGGCTCACTCAGTGTTCTAACACCACCTCATTCTCTCTCTGTGATCACTCAGTGTTCTAACACCACCTCATTCTCTCTCTGGCTCACTCAGTGTTCTAACACCACCTCATTCTCTCTCTGGCTCACTCAGTGTTCTAACACCACCTCATTCTCTCTCTGTGATCATTCCTAGCTCTGGCTCACTCAGTGTTCTAACACCACCTCATTCTCTCTCTGTGATCATTCCTAGCTCTGGCTCACTCAGTGTTCTAACACCACCTCATTCTCTCTCTGTGATCATTCCTAGCTCTGGCTCACTCAGTGTTCTAACACCACCTCATTCTCTCTCTGTGATCATTCAGTGTTCTAACACCACCTCATTCTCTCTCTGTGATCACTCAGTGTTCTAACACCACCTCATTCTCTCTCTGTGATCATTCCTAGCTCTGGCTCACTCAGTGTTCTAACACCACCTCATTCTCTCTCTGTGATCATTCCTAGCTCTGGCTCACTCAGTGTTCTAACACCACCTCATTCTCTCTCTGTGATCACTCAGTGTTTTAACACCACCTCATTCTCTCTCTGTGATCATTCCTAGCTCTGGCTCACTCAGTGTTCTAACACCACCTCATTCTCTCTCTGTGATCATTCTCTAGCTCTGGCTCTGTTCTCACTCAGTGTTCTAACACCACCTCATTCTAACACTCTGTGATCATTCCTAGCTCTGGCTCACTCAGTGTTCTAACACCACCTCATTCTCTCTCTGTGATCACTTCCTAGCTCTGGCTCACTCAGTGTTCTAACACCACCTCATTCTCTCTCTGTGATCATTCTGTGATCACTCAGTGTTCTAACACCACCTCATTCTCTCTCTGTGATCACTCAGTGTTCTAACACCACCTCATTCTCTCTCTGTGATCATTCTCAGTGTGTTCTAACACCACCTCATTCTCTCTCTGTGATCATTCCTAGCTCTGGCTCACTCAGTGTTTTAACACCACCTCATTCTCTCTCTGTGATCATTCCTATTCTCTGGCTCACTCAGTGTTTTAACACCACCTCATTCTCTCTCTGTGATCATTCCTAGCTCTGGCTCACTCAGTGTTTTAACACCACCTCATTCTCTCTCTGTGATCATTCCTAGCTCTGGCTCACTCAGTGTTTTAACACCACCTCATTCTCTCTCTGTGATCATTCCTAGCTCTGGCTCACTCAGTGTTCTAACACCACCTCATTCTCTCTCTGTGATCATTCAGTGTTCTAACACCACCTCATTCTCTCTCTGTGATCACTCAGTGTTCTAACACCACCTCATTCTCTCTCTGTGATCACTCAGTGTTCTAACACCACCTCATTCTCTCTCTGTGATCACTCAGTGTTCTAACACCACCTCATTCTCTCTCTGTGATCATTCCTAGCTCTGGCTCACTCAGTGTTCTAACACCACCTCATTCTCTCTCTGTGATCATCACTCTGGCTGTGTTCTAACACCACCTCATTCTCTCTCTGTGATCATTCCTAGCTCTGGCTCACTCAGTGTTCTAACACCACCTCATTCTCATCTCTGTGATCACTCAGTGTTCTAGCACCACTGATCACTCAGTGTTCTAACACCACCTCATTCTCTCTCTGTGATCACTCAGTGTCACTCTGTTTTAACACCACCTCATTCTCTCTCTGTGATCATTCCTAGCTCTGGCTCACTCAGTGTTCTCACCACCTCACTCAGTGTTCTAACACCACCTCATTCTCTCTCTGTGATCATTCCTAGCTCTGTGTTCTAACACCACATCATTCTCTCTCTGTGATCATTCCTAGCTCTGGCTCACTCAGTGTTCTAACACCACCTCATTCTCTCTCTGTGATCATTCCTAGCTCTGGCTCACTCAGTGTTCTAACACCACCTCATTCTCTCTCTGTGATCATTCCTAGCTCTGGCTCACTCAGTGTTCTAACACCACCTCATTCTCTCTCTGTGATCATTCCTAGCTCTGGCTCACTCAGTGTTCTAACACCACCTCATTCTCTCTCTGTGATCATTCCTAGCTCTGGCTCACTCAGTGTTCTAACACCACCTCATTCTCTCTCTGTGATCACTCAGTGTTCTAACACCACCTCATTCTCTCTCTGTGATCACTCAGTGTTCTAACACCACCTCACTCAGTGTTCTAACACATTCCTCAGTGTTCTAACACCACCTCATTCTCTCTCTGTGATCACTCAGTGTTCTAACACCACCTCATTCTCTCTCTGTGATCATTCCTAGCTCTGGCTCACTCAGTGTTCTAACACCACCTCATTCTCTCTCTGTGATCATTCCAGTGTTTTAACTCTGGCTCACACTCAGTGTTTTAACACCACCTCATTCTCTCTCTGATCATCATTCCTAGTGTTCTAACACTGGCTCTCTCTGTGATCAGTGTTCTAACACCACCTCATTCTCTCTCTGTGATCATTCCTAGCTCTGGCTCACTCAGTGTTCTAACACCACCTCATTCTCTCTCTGTGATCATTCCTAGCTCTGGCTCACTCAGTGTTCTAACACCACCTCATTCTCTCTCTGTGATCACTCAGTGTTCTAACTCACCTCATTGTTCTAACACCACCTCATTCTCTCTCTGTGATCATTCTAGCTCTGGCTCACTCAGTGTTCTAACACCACCTCATTCTCTCTCTGTGATCACTCAGTGTTCTGTTCTAACACCACCTCATTCTCTTCTCTCTCTCACTCAGTGTTCTATCACCACCTCATTCTCTCTCTGTGATCTGGCTCACTCAGTGTTCTAACACCACCTCATTCTCTCTCTGTGATCATTCTAGCTCTGGCTCACTCAGTGTTTTAACACCACCTCATTCTCTCTCTGTGATCATTCCTAGCTCTGGCTCACTCAGTGTTCTAACACCACCTCATTCTCTCTCTGTGATCATTCCTAGCTCTGGCTCACTCAGTGTTCTAACACCACCTCATTCTCTCTCTGTGATCACTCAGTGTTCTAACACCACCTCATTCTCTCTCTGTGATCACTTCAGTGTTCTAACACCACCTCATTCTCTCTCTGTGATCACTCTGGCTCAGTGTTCTAACACCACCTCATTCTCTCTCTGTGATCATTCCTAGCTCTGGCTCACTCAGTGTTCTAACACCACCTCATTCTCTCTCTGTGATCATTCCTAGCTCTGGCTCACTCAGTGTTCTAACACCACCTCATTCTCTCTCTGTGATCATTCAGTGTTCTAACTCTGGCTCACTCAGTGTTCTAACACCACCTCATTCTCTCTCTGTGATCATTCCTAGCTCTGGCTCACTCAGTGTTTTAACACCACCTCATTCTCTCTCTGTGATCATTCCTAGCTCTGGCTCACTCAGTGTTTTAACACCACCTCATTCTCTCTGATCATCTCACTCAGATCATTCCTAGCTCTGGCTCACTCAGTGTTCTAACACCACCTCATTCTCTCTCTGTGATCACTCAGTGTTCTAACACCACCTCATTCTCTCTCTGTGATCACTCAGTGCTCTAACACCACCTCATTCTCTCTCTGTGATCACTCAGTGTTCTAACACCACCTCATTCTCTCTCTGTGATCACTCAGTGTTCTAACACCACCTCATTCTCTCTCTGTGATCATTCCTAGCTCTGGCTCACTCAGTGTTCTAACACCACCTCATTCTCTCTCTGGCTCACTCAGTGTTTTAACACCACCTCATTCTCTCTCTGTGATCATTCCTAGCTCTGGCTCACTCAGTGTTCTAACACCACCTCATTCTCTCTCTGTGATCACTCCTAGCTCTGGCTCACTCAGTGTTCTAACACCACCTCATTCTCTCTCTGTGATCACTCAGTGCTCTAACACCACCTCATTCTCTCTCTGTGATCACTCAGTGTTCTAACACCACCTCATTCTCTCTCCGAGATCATTCAGTGTTCTAACACCACCTCATTCTGTGATCATTCCTGACTCTGGCTCACTCAGTGTTCTAACACCACCTCATTCTCTCTCTGTGATCATTCCTAACTCTGGCTCACTCAGTGTTCTAACACCACCTCATTCTCTCTCTGTGATCATTCCTAGCTCTGGCTCACTCAGTGTTTTAACACCACCTCATTCTCTCTCTGTGATCACTCAGTGTTCTAACACCACCTCATTCTCTCTCTGGCTCACTCAGTGTTCTAACACCACCTCATTCTCTCTCTGTGATCATTCCTAGCTCTGGCTCACTCAGTGTTCTAACACCACCTCATTCTCTCTCTGGCTCACTCAGTGTTTTAACACCACCTCATTCTCTCTCTGTGATCATTCCTAGCTCTGGCTCACTCAGTGTTCTAACACCACCTCATTCTCTCTCTGTGATCATTCCTAGCTCTGGCTCACTCAGTGTTCTAACACCACCTCATTCTCTCTCTGTGATCATTCCTAGCTCTGGCTCACTCAGTGTTCTAACACCACCTCATTCTCTCTCTGTGATCATTCCTAGCTCAGTGTTCTAACACCACCTCATTCTCTCTCTGTGATCATTCCTAGCTCTGGCTCACTCAGTGTTCTAACACCACCTCATTCTCTCTCTGTGATCATTCCTAGCTCTGGCTCACTCAGTGTTCTAACACCACCTCATTCTCTCTCTGTGATCACTCAGTGTTCTAACACCACCTCATTCTCTCTCTGTGATCACTCAGTGTTCTAACACCACCTCATTCTCTCTCTGTGATCATTGTTCTAACACCACCTCTCTCTCTGTGATCATTCTAGTGGCTCACTCAGTGTTCTAACACCACCTCATTCTCTCTCTGTGATCATTCCTAGCTCTGGCTCACACTCAGTGTTCTAACACCACCTCATTCTCTCTCTGTGATCATTCCTAGCTCTGGCTCACTCAGTGTTCTAACACCACCTCATTCTCTCTCTGTGATCATTCCTAGCTCTGGCTCACTCAGTGTTCTAACACCACCTCATTCTCTCTCTGTGATCATTCCTAGCTCTGGCTCACTCAGTGCTCTAACACCACCTCATTCTCTCTCTGTGATCATTCCTAGCTCTGGCTCACAACACCACCTTATTCTCTCTCTGTGATCATTCCTAGCTCTGGCTCACTCAGTGTTTTAACACCACCTCATTCTCTCTCTGTGATCATTCCTAGCTCTGGCTCACTCAGTGTTTTAACACCACCTCATTCTCTCTCTGTGATCATTCCTAGCTCTGGCTCACTCAGTGTTTTAACACCACCTCATTCTCTCTCTGTGATCATTCCTAGCTCTGGCTCACTCAGTGTTCTAACACCACCTCATTCTCTCTCTGTGATCACTCCTAGCTCTGGCTCTAACACCACCTCATTCTCTCTCTGTGATCACTCAGTGTTCTAACACCACCTCATTCTCTCTCTGATCACTCATCACCACCTCATTCTCTCTCTGTGATCACTCAGTGTTCTAACACCACCTCATTCTCTCTCTGTGATCATTCCTAGCTCTGGCTCACTCAGTGTTCTAACACCACCTCATTCTCTCTGTGATCTGTGATCAACACCACCTCCTTCTCTCTCTCTGATCACTTCCTAGCTCTGGCTCAGTGTTCTAACACACCTCATTCTCTCTCTGTGATCACTCAGTGTTCTAACACCACCTCATTCTCTCTCTGTGATCACTCAGTGTTCTAACACCACCTCATTCTCTCTCTGTGATCACTCAGTGTTCTAACACCACCTCATTCTCTCTCTGTGATCATTCCTAGTGATCACTCAGTGTTCTAACACCACCTCATTCTCTCTCTGTGATCATTCCTAGCTCTGGCTCACTCAGTGTTCTAACACCACCTCATTCTCTCTCTGTGATCATTCAGTGTTTGTTCTAACACCACCTCATTCTCTCTCTGTGATCATCTGGCAGTGTTCTAACACCACCTCATTCTCTCTCTGTGATCACTCAGTGTTCTAACACCACCTCATTCTCTCTCTGTGATCATTCCTAGCTCTGGCTCACTCAGTGTTCTAACACCACCTCATTCTCTCTCTGTGATCATTCCTAGCTCTGGCTCACTCAGTGTTCTAACACCACCTCATTCTCTCTCTGTGATCATTCCTAGCTCTGGCTCACTCAGTGTTCTAACACCACCTCATTCTCTCTCTGTGATCACTCAGTGTTCTAACACCATTCTCTCTCTGTGATTCTCTCTCTGGCTCACTCAGTGTTCTAACACCACCTCATTCTCTCTCTGTGATCATTCCTAGCTCTGGCTCACTCAGTGTTCTAACACCACCTCATTCTCTCTCTGTGATCATTCCTAGCTCTGGCTCACTCAGTGTTCTAACACCACCTCATTCTCTCTCTGTGATCATTCAGTGTTCTCATTCTGGCTCTGTGATCACTCAGTGTTCTAACACCACCTCATTCTCTCTCTGTGATCATTCTAGCTCTGGCTCACTCAGTGTTCTAACACCACCTCATTCTCTCTCTGTGATCATTCCTAGCTCTGGCTCACTCAGTGTTCTAACACCACCTCATTCTCTCTCTGTGATCATTCCTAGCTCTGGCTCACTCAGTGTTCTAACACCACCTCATTCTCTCTCTGTGATCACTCTGGCACTCAGTGTTCTAACACCACCTCATTCTCTCTCTGTGATCACTCAGTGTTCTAACACCACCTCATTCTCAGCTCTGTGATCACTCAGTGTTCTAACACCACCTCATTCTCTCTGTGATCACTCAGTGTTCTAACACCACCTCATTCTCTCTCTGTGATCATTCCTAGCTCTGGCTCACTCAGTGTTCTAACACCACCTCATTCTCTCTCTGTGATCATCACTCAGTGTTTTAACACCACCTCATTCTCTCTCTGTGATCATTCTCACTAGTGTTCTAACACCACCTCATTGTTCTAACACCACCTCATTCTCTCTCTGTGATCACTCCTAGCTCTGGCTCACTCAGTGTTCTAACACCACCTCATTCTCTCTCTGTGATCACTCAGTGCTCTAACACCACCTCATTCTCTCTCTGTGATCACTCAGTGTTCTAACACCACCTCATTCTCTCTCTGGCTCACTCAGTGTTCTAACACCACCTCATTCTCTCTCTGTGATCATTCCTAGCTCTGGCTCACTCAGTGTTCTAACACCACCTCATTCTCTCTCTGTGATCAGTGTTCTAGCACTGGCTCATTCTCTCTGTGATCATTCCTAGCTCTGGCTCACTCAGTGTTTTAACACCACCTCATTCTCTCTCTGTGATCACTCAGTGTTCTAACACCACCTCATTCTCTCTCTGGCTCACTCAGTGTTCTAACACCACCTCATTCTCTCTCTGTGATCATTCCTAGCTCTGGCTCACTCAGTGTTCTAACACCACCTCATTCTCTCTCTGGCTCACTCAGTGTTTTAACACCACCTCATTCTCTCTCTGTGATCATTCCTAGCTCTGGCTCACTCAGTGTTCTAACACCACCTCATTCTCTCTCTGTGATCATTCCTAGCTCTGGCTCACTCAGTGTTCTAACACCACCTCATTCTCTCTCTGTGATCATTCCTAGCTCTGGCTCACTCAGTGTTCTAACACCACCTCATTCTCTCTCTGTGATCATTCCTAGCTCTGGCTCACTCAGTGTTCTAACACCACCTCATTCTCTCTCTGTGATCATTCCTAGCTCTGGCTCACTCAGTGTTCTAACACCACCTCATTCTCTCTCTGTGATCATTCAGTGTTCTAACACCACCTCATTCTCTCTCTGTGATCATCAGTGTTCTAACACCACCTCATTCTCTCTCTGTGATCACTCAGTGTTCTAACACCACCTCATTCTCTCTCTGTGATCATTCCTAGCTCTGGCTCACTCAGTGTTCTAACACCACCTCATTCTCTCTCTGTGATCATTCCTAGCTCTGGCTCACTCAGTGTTCTAACACCACCTCATTCTCTCTCTGTGATCATTCCTAGCTCTGGCTCACTCAGTGTTCTAACACCACCTCATTCTCTCTCTGTGATCACTCAGTGTTCTAACACCACCTCATTCTCTCTGTGATCATCCTAGCTCTGGCTCACTCAGTGTTCTAACACCACCTCATTCTCTCTCTGTGATCATTCCTAGCTTCTGGCTCACTCAGTGTTCTAACACCACCTCATTCTCTCTCTGTGATCATTCCTAGCTCTGGCTCACTCAGTGTTCTAACACCACCTCATTCTCTCTCTGTGATCATTCCTAGCTCTGGCTCACTCAGTGTTCTAACACCACCTCATTCTCTCTCTGTGATCATTCCTAGCTCTGGCTCACTCAGTGTTCTAACACCACCTCATTCTCTCTCTGTGATCATCACTCTGGCTCACTCAGTGTCTAACACCACCTCATTCTCTCTCTGTGATCATTCCTAGCTCTGGCTCACTCAGTGTTCTAACACCACCTCTCATTCTCTCTCTGGATCACTCAGTGTTCTAACACCACCTCATTCTCTCTCTGTGATCATTCCTAGCTCTGGCTCACTCAGTGTTCTAACACCACCTCATTCTCTCTCTGTGATCATTCCTAGCTCTGGCTCACTCAGTGTTCTAACACCACCTCATTCTCTCTCTGTGATCATTCCTGTTCTGGCACCACCTCAGTGATCATTCTCTAACACCCACCTCATTCTCTCTCTGTGATCATTCCTAGCTCTGGCTCACTCAGTGTTTTAACACCACCTCATTCTCTCTCTGGCTCACTCAGTGTTCTATCATTCTCTAGCTCTGGCTCACTCAGTGTTTTAACACCACCTCATTCTCTCTCTGTGATCATTCCTAGCTCTGGCTCACTCAGTGTTTTAACACCACCTCATTCTCTCTCTGTGATCATTCCTAGCTCTGGCTCACTCAGTGTTCTAACACCACCTCATTCTCTCTCTGTGATCACTGGCTCAGTGTTCTAACACCACCTCATTCTCTCTCTGTGATCACTCAGTGTTCTAACACCACCTCATTCTCTCTCTGTGATCACTCAGTGTTCTAACACCACCTCATTCTCTCTCTGTGATCACTCAGTGTTCTAACACCACCTCATTCTCTCTCTGTGATCATTCCTAGCTCTGGCTCACTCAGTGTTCTAACACCACCTCATTCTCCTCATTCTCTGGCTCACTGTTCTAACACCACCTCATTCTCTCTCTGTGATCATCTGTCACTCAGTGTTCTAACACCACCTCATTCTCTCTCTGTGATCATTCCTAGCTCTGGCTCACTCAGTGTTCTAACACCACCTCATTCTCTCATCTGTGATCACTCAGTGTTCTAACACCACCTCATTCTCTCTGGCTCACTCAGTGTTCTAACACCACCTCATTCTCTCTCTGTGATCATTCTCTGGCTCACTCAGTGTTCTAACACCACCTCATTCTCTCTCTGTGATCATTCCTAGCTCTGGCTCACTCAGTGTTCTAACACCACCTCATTCTCTCTCTGTGATCATTCTAGCTCTGGCTCACTCAGTGTTCTAACACCACCTCATTCTCTCTCTGTGATCACTCACCTCATTCTCTCTCTGTGTCACTCAGTGTTCTAACACCACCTCATTCTCTCTCTGGCTCACTCAGTGTTCTAACACCACCTCATTCTCTCTCTGTGATCATTCCTAGTCACTCAGTGTTCTAACACCACCTCATTCTCTCTCTGTGATCATTCAGTGTCACTCAGTGTTCTAACACCACCTCATTCTCTCTCTGTGATCATTCCTAGCTCTGGCTCACTCAGTGTTCTAACACCACCTCATTCTCTCTCTGTGATCATTCCTAGCTCTGGCTCACTCAGTGTTCTAACACCACCTCATTCTCTCTCTGTGATCATTCCTAGCTCTGGCTCACTCAGTGTTCTAACACCACCTCATTCTCTCTCTGTGATCATTCCTAGCTCTGGCTCACTCAGTGTTCTAACACCACCTCATTCTCTCTCTGTGATCATTCAGTGTTCTAACACCACCTCATTCTGGCTGTGATCACTCAGTGTTCTAACACCACCTCATTCTCTCTCTGTGATCATTGTTCCATTCTCTCTCTGTGATCATTCTCTGGCTCACTCAGTGTTCTAACACCACCTCATTCTCTCTCTGTGATCATTCCTAGCTCTGGCTCACTCAGTGTTCTAACACCACCCACCTCATTCTCTCTCTGTGATCATTCCTAGCTCTGGCTCACACACCTCATTCTCTCTCTGTGTGTTCTAACACCACCTCATTCTCTCTCTGTGATCATTCCTAGCTCTGGCTCACTCAGTGTTCTAACACCACCTCATTCTCTCTCTGTGATCATTCCTAGCTCTGGCTCACTCAGTGTTCTAACACCACCTCATTCTCTCTCTGTGATCATTCCTAGTGTTCTGGCTCACTCAGTGTTCTTGTGATCACTCAGCTCTGGCTCACCACCTCATTCTCTCTCTGTGATCATTCCTAGCTCTGGCTCACTCAGTGTTTTAACACCACCTCATTCTCTCTCTGTGATCATTCCTAGCTCTGGCTCACTCAGTGTTTTAACACCACCTCATTCTCTCTCTGTGATCATTCCTAGCTCTGGCTCACTCAGTGTTTTAACACCACCTCATTCTCTCTCTGTGATCATTCCTAGCTCTGGCTCACTCAGTGTTCTAACACCACCTCATTCTCTCTCTGTGATCACTCAGTGTTCTAACACCACCTCATTCTCTCTCTGTGATCACTCAGTGCTCTAACACCACCTCATTCTCTCTCTGTGATCACTCAGTGTTCTAACACCACCTCATTCTCTCTCTGTGATCACTCAGTGTTCTAACACCACCTCATTCTCTCTCTGTGATCATTCCTAGCTCTGGCTCACTCAGTGTTCTAACACCACCTCATTCTCTCTCTGGCTCACTCAGTGTTTTAACACCACCTCATTCTCTCTCTGTGATCATTCCTAGCTCTGGCTCACTCAGTGTTCTAACACCACCTCATTCTCTCTCTGTGATCATTCCTAGCTCTGGCTCACTCAGTGTTCTAACACCACCTCATTCTCTCTCTGTGATCACTCAGTGTTCTAACACCACCTCATTCTCTCTCTGTGATCACTCAGTGTTCAGTGTTCTAACACCACCTCATTCTCTCACTCAGTGTTCTATCATTCTCTCTCTGTGATCACTCAGTGTTCTAGTGTTCTAACACCACCTCATTCTCTCTCAGTGTTTTAACACCACCTGATCATTCCTAGCTCTGGCTCACTCAGTGTTCTAACACCACCTCATTCTCTCTCTGTGATCATTCCTAGCTCTGGCTCACTCAGTGTTCTAACACCACCTCATTCTCTCTCTGTCACTCAGTGTTCCACCACCTCATTCTCTGGCTCACTCAGTGTTCTAACACCACCTCATTCTCTCTCTGTGATCACTCAGTGTTCTAACACCACCTCATTCTCTCTCTGTGATCATTCAGTGTTCTAACACCACCTCATTCTCTCTCTGTGATCATTCCTAGCTCTGGCTCACTCAGTGTTCTAACACCACCTCATTCTCTCTCTGTGATCATTCCTAGCTCTGGCTCACTCAGTGTTCTAACACCACCTCATTCTCTCTCTGTGATCATTCCTAGCTCTGGCTCACTCAGTGTTCTAACACCACCTCATTCTCTCTCTGTGATCATTCAGTGTTCTAACACCACCTCATTCTCTCTCTGTGATCACTCAGTGTTCTAACACCACCTCATTCTCTCTCTGTGATCATTCCTAGCTCTGGCTCACTCAGTGTTTTAACACCACCTCATTCTCTCTCTGTGATCATTCCTAGCTCTGGCTCACTCAGTGTTTTAACACCACCTCATTCTCTCTCTGTGATCATTCCTAGCTCTGGCTCACTCAGTGTTCTAACACCACCTCATTCTCTCTCTGTGATCACTCAGTGTTCTAACACCACCTCATTCTCTCTCTGTGATCACTCAGTGCTCTAACACCACCTCATTCTCTCTCTGTGATCACTCAGTGTTCTAACACCACCTCATTCTCTCTCTGTGATCACTCAGTGTTCTAACACCACCTCATTCTCTCTCTGTGATCATTCCTAGCTCTGGCTCACTCAGTGTTCTAACACCACCTCATTCTCTCTCTGTGATCATTCCTAGCTCTGGCTCACTCAGTGTTCTAACACCACCTCATTCTCTCTCTGTGATCATTGTTTTAACACCACCTCAGCTCTGGCTCACTCAGTGTTCTAACACCACCTCATTCTCTCTCTGTGATCATTCCTAGCTCTGGCTCACTCAGTGTTCTAACACCACCTCATTCTCTCTCTGTGATCACTCAGTGTTCTAACACCACCTCATTCTCTCTTCTAGTGATCACTCAGTGTTCTAACACCACCTCATTCTCTCTCTGTGATCATTCAGTGTTCTAACACCACCTCATTCTCTCTGTGATCATTCTAGCTCTGTGTTCTAACACACTCAGTGTTCTAACACCACCTCATTCTCTCTCTTCTCTCTGATCATTCCTAGCTCTGGCTCACTCAGTGTTCTAACACCACCTCATTCTCTCTCTGTGATCATTCCTAGCTCTGGCTCACTCAGTGTTCTAACACCACCTCATTCTCTCTCTGTGATCATTCCTAGCTCTGGCTCACTCAGTGTTTTAACACCACCTCATTCTCTCTCTGTGATCACTGTTCTAACACCACCTCATTCTCTGGCTCACTCAGTGTTCTAACACCACCTCATTCTCTCTCTGTGATCATTCCTAGCTCTGGCTCACTCAGTGTTCTAACACCACCTCATTCTCTCTCTGTGATCATTCCTAGCTCTGGCTCACTCAGTGTTCTAACACCACCTCATTCTCTCTCTGTGATCATTCCTAGCTCTGGCTCACTCAGTGTTCTAACACCACCTCATTCTCTCTCTGTGATCATTCCTAGCTCTGGCTCACTCAGTGTTCTAACACCACCTCATTCTCTCTCTGTGATCACTCAGTGTTCTAACACCACCTCATTCTCTCTCTGTGATCACTCAGTGTTCTAACACCACCTCATTCTCTCTCTGTGATCATTCCTAGCTCTGGCTCACTCAGTGTTCTAACACCACCTCATTCTCTCTCTGTGATCATTCCTAGCTCTGGCTCACTCAGTGTTCTAACACCACCTCATTCTCTCTCTCCTAGCTCTGTGATCATTCCTAGCTCTGGCTCACTCAGTGTTCTAACACCACCTCATTCTCTCTCTGTGATCATTCAGCTCTGGCTCACTCAGTGTTCTAACACCACCTCATTCTCTCTCTGTGATCATTCCTAGTGTTCTAACACCACCTCATTCTCTCTCTGGATCACTCAGTGTTCAACACCACCTGTGATCTAAACACCACCTCATTCTCTCTGTGATCATTCTGCTCTGGCTCACTCAGTGTTCTAACACCACCTCATTCTCTCATTCCTGCTGGCTCACTCAGTGTTCTAACACCACCTCATTCTCTCTCTGGCTCACTCAGTGTTCTAACACCACCTCATTCTCTCTCTGTGATCATTCCTAGCTCTGGCTCACTCAGTGTTCTAACACCACCTCATTCTCTCTCTGTGATCATTCCTAGCTCTGGCTCACTCAGTGTTCTAACACCACCTCATTCTCTCTCTGTGATCACTTCACCACCTCATTCTCTCTCTGCTCTGGCTCACTCAGTGTTCTAACACCACCTCATTCTCTCTCTGTGATCATTCCTAGCTCTGGCTCACTCAGTGTTCTAACACCACCTCATTCTCTCTGTGATCATCTGCTCTGGCTCACTCAGTGTTCTAACACCACCTCATTCTCTCTCTGTGATCATTCCTAGCTCTGGCTCACTCAGTGTTCTAACACCACCTCATTCTCTCTCTGTGATCACTCAGTGTCACTCAGTGTTCTAACACCACCTCATTCTCTCTCTGTCACACTCAGTGATCAACACCACCTCAGTGTCACTCAGTGTTCTAACACCACCTCATTCTCTCTCTGTGATCATTCCTAGCTCTGGCTCACTCAGTGTTCTAACACCACCTCATTCTCTCTCTGTGATCATTCCTAGCTCTGGCTCACTCAGTGTTCTAACACCACCTCATTCTCTCTCTGTGATCATTCAGTGTTCTAACACCACCTCATTCTCTCTCTGTGATCATTCAGTGTTCTAACACCACCTCATTCTCTCATCTCTGTCACTCAGTGTCTAACACCACCTCATTCTCTCTCTGGATCACTCAGTGTTCTAACACCACCTCATTCTCTCTCTGTGATCATTCTGTGCTCTCACTAGTGTTCTAACACCACCTCATTCTCTCTCTGTGCTCACTCAGTGTTCTAACACCACCTCATTCTCTCTGTGATCATTCCTAGCTCTGGCTCACTCAGTGTTCTAACACCACCTCATTCTCTCTCTGTGATCATTCCTAGCTCTGGCTCACTCAGTGTTCTAACACCACCTCATTCTCTCTCTGTGATCATTCCTAGCTCTGGCTCACTCAGTGTTTTAACACCACCTCATTCTCTCTCTGTGATCACTCAGTGTTCTAACACCACCTCATTCTCTCTCTGTGATCACTCAGTGTTCTAACACCACCTCATTCTCTCTCTGTGATCATTGTTCTAACACCACCTCATTCTCTGTGATCACTCAGTGTTCTAACACCACCTCATTCTCTCTCTGTGATCACTCAGTGTTCTAACACCACCTCATTCTCTCTCTGTGATCATCAGTGTTCTAACACCACCTCATTCTCTCTCTGTGATCATTCAGTAGCTCTGGCACACCTCATTTCTAACACCACCTCATCATTCCTCTCTGGCTCACTCAGTGTTCTAACACCACCTCATTCTCTCTCTGTGATCATTCCTAGCTCTGGCTCACTCAGTGTTCTAACACCACCTCATTCTCTCTCTGTGATCATTCCTAGCTCTGGCTCACTCAGTGTTCTAACACCACCTCATTCTCTCTCTGTGATCACTCCTAGCTCTGGCTCACTCAGTGTTCTAACACCACCTCATTCTCTCTCTGTGATCACTCAGTGTTCTAACACCACCTCATTCTCTCTCTGTGATCACTCAGTGTTCTAACACCACCTCATTCTCTCTCTGTGATCACTCAGTGTTCTAACACCACCTCATTCTCTCTCTGTGATCACTCAGTGTTCTAACACCACCTCATTCTCTCTCTGTGATCATTCCTAGCTCTGGCTCACTCAGTGTTCTAACACCACCTCATTCTCTCTCTGTGATCATTCCTAGCTCTGGCTCACTCAGTGTTCTAACACCACCTCATTCTCTGTGATCATTCTGTGATCACTCAGTGTTCTAACACCACCTCATTCTCTCTCTGTGATCACTCAGTGTTCTAACACCACCTCATTCTCTCTCTGTGATCACTCAGTGTTCTAACACCACCTCATTCTCTCTCTGTGATCATTCTCTCATTCTCTCTCTGTGATCATTCCTAGCTCTGGCTCACTCAGTGTTCTAACACCACCTCATTCTCTCTCTGTGATCATTCCTAGCTCTGGCTCACTCAGTGTTCTAACACCACCTCATTCTCTCTCTGTGATCATTCCTAGCTCTGGCTCACTCAGTGTTTTAACACCACCTCATTCTCTCTCTGTGATCATTCCTAGCTCTGGCTCACTCAGTGTTCTAACACCACCTCATTCTCTCTCTGTGATCATTCTGTGGCTCACTCAGTGTTCTAACACCACCTCAT